>NC_085016.1:29551122-29566122 GCF_963854185.1 Sardina pilchardus | reverse complement strand
CGTGTGCTGTATGTGTGACATGACGCATGCGCTTATCCCCCACACACTATGTCTGGAGCAGATTGTGACAGTGCATGTTGCTCCTGAATCCTGTGAGTCTGACGCAAACTGACAAGTCAAACTTTGCAATTAGTCACTGGCTAAGGGCTCATGTCCTGCACTGACATGAGTGGGTTTTCAGTATTCTATCTTCTAACTTACTAGCATAATAACAGCTAAACACAAGTGAAAGTATTAACTTTGAAGATTCTGTTCTGTTTTTTTCTGCCTCTGAAAAATGGCTTATACAAAGATACATTTGACTTTTGAAACAGTAAAGGATTTATTTTTTAAAGAGGGAGGGGACTTTCATGTAAGGTGCACCTGAATGGGATGGACCCAAAACGTCCATGGGGCCATTTAAAGATGATTAACTTTGAGTGCCATCCTTTATTCATATAGTTTATGTTGACTGACCCTCAAGAGGATTTAGCACCCAGTTATGAATGTTGAGCGTGTTAGTCCAGTTATTTACTGTATGAATGTTTACCATGACTTGTTATCCCAAATTTTAAAAAAATCGATTATTTTCCCCAGCCTCAATATTTGTTTTATTTATTTACTTATTTATTATTTTTACTATATTTATTTATTTATTATACCAGTAATTAGCCTTAATGTTTTCTGTTATTTTGTTACTGTGGATGGCAACAACATCATATCCGTTTCAGGCTAAGCAAACCCAAAGCAAAAACTAGACCATCTGTGACATGTACTGTAATGTGCATTCTTTTTCAAAAACAATTGTTTTTTTTTAGAAATATATCATAAAACTGTGAAGTGTCTCAAGAAGTGTATTATTCAGCTTTTGTTTGTTAATGACAGGCTGATGAAGCATTTAAATAATAATCATTATTGAAGAAGAATCTATATAGCTAAAAGCCTGATTTAGTCATCAGGCACCACTCTGAGCGAGGATGAGAACTGGCTTAGTCATTGATTTGTGTCTGGCTGTAGCTGGGTGGGAATGTTGCTTCTATGTTTCCATCCTGTGTTTGTGTGCTTTTACACAAACTGTAGAGTGTATGTTTGTATGAATTGTATGTCTGTGTATTTGTGTGTGTGTTTGTATGTGCGTTTTATGTGTTATTTTCCGTTGTGTATTTGTATGTTTGTATGTATGCTTTGTGTCTGTGTGTGTATGTGCCTGTATGTTTGTTTTTTATTATTATTACAGTGCATGAAAATGCACTGTACTGTTCTTCCTCGGTCTTCTTCTTATTCTTCTTCTAACGCACGCAATTCAGCTTCAACCGCTTAACGTAGAAACTCCATTCAAATTTTGACGCGTAGGTCTTACTTACGCGATGTGGGCTTTGTATTTTTCAACTTTGTAACTTTTATACTTTTTAAACTATTAGTTAAAAACTATTACAATTTCCCCCATAGACTTAACATGGCTCATTATGACATCACGGCAGCAATTAGAATGTTACCCCAGCTGGTCAGCCACCTGGGCACCAACTGTCAGTTTCTCTCAGGCTTTACAATCTCTCTGAAGACTACATATTCTGTTCCCCTGTATCCTCTGCGCACAACAGTATCAAAATAAGTCCTCCTAATTCCATTCAACTTTATATCCATTCATCTTCTTCAAACCATTCACTCATCCACCCATTCTAAACAGTCTGCCTATCAACATCAATTAGACGCTCTACATTCAACTTTTAAACAATCTACTCTGTCTCAGGCTGGCTCTCTTAAGACTAGCCAGTTAAATTGATTACACCTGTATCTGTATCCACTACTCTCAGTAGAGAGCTGTGTCTCTCCATTCTACAAGAATATAAGGCACATTCCATCCAACATTCTATCCATTCATCTTCTTCAGACCATTCACTCATCCACCCATTAAACTGTCTATCAACATCCATTAAACTCTCTGTCTATCAACATTAATTAGACTATCTACATTCAACTTTTAAATTATTTACTCTGTTTCAGGCTTTAAGAGTACTCTGGCTCTCTTAAGACTAGCCAGTTAAATTGATTACACCTGTGTCAACTACTCTCAGAGAGCTGTATCAGTGTCTCTCTTAACAAGAATATAAGGCACATTCCATCCAACCTTCTATCCATTCATCTTCTTCAGACCATTCACTCATCCACCCATTAAACTGTCAATCAATATCTATTAAACAATCCGCCTATCAACATCCATTAAACATTCTGTCTATCAACATTAATTAGACTATCTACATACAACTTTTAAAGTATTTACTGTGGGTCCCTCTCAAGCAGCGTTTATATGTCCTCCCTCGCTCCTCAATGATCTACATAAAGAAAGATAGAAGAAGGGCTAGACTATCCCATTGTTGCCGCTCCATCATTCTTTATGTAGATCAGTGAGGAGCGAGAGAGGACGCGTAAACGCTATATGAGAGGCACCTTCTGTCTCAGGCTTTAAGCATACAATCTCATTAAGACTGCAGATCCTGTTTCACTACGTCCTCTGTCCACAACTGTTTCAAAATAAAAGTCCTCACTGCAATAATACACTATTAAATCATTTAACCATTGAAACTACTCAGCTATTGAACTGTTCAACCATTCCAACTGTCAGTTATCATCCACTATGCCTCCAGTCAACTACATGAAACCTCCATGTACCTAGCAACCAACATAGCAACCATTAAAATTAAGTGTTTATGACCGTTTCCATAGCAACCAACATGATTATACTGCAGTAACTTCTTGTTTCCTGATAGTGGCCACCATGGATACCCTAGCAACAAATGTTTCAAAATAAAAGTCCTCACTAGCAAGTTAGCTAGTTAGCATGGTTAGCATGGGTAGCATTTTTAGCATAACTGTAAAAAAACATCAACTAAGTTAGCTAATCAACCTGGTTAGCATTGTTAGCAAATTTAACATAGTTAGCATAGTTAGCATTTTTAACATTACTGCTAGAAATCATCGGTTAAGTTAGCTAATCAACCTGGTTAGCATTGTTAGTAAAGTTAGCATTGCTAGCATAATTAGCATTTCTAACATAACTGCTAGAAATCATTAGCTAAGTTAGAACTGGAATGTTTCATCTTTAAACTGTCTACCTTCACACTATCAACTCTGTAAACTATGCAACCACCATGTTTACCTTAGCTACACCTTAGTAACCATATCTACATTATCTATCTATTTTTTGCATTTTCATGCACTGGTAATTCCTTGGAATTGCATTTCTAGTTATTATTATTATTATTATTATTAATTTCTGTTGTTCTCTGTGAGGCTAAGCTATGTGTGTTTACCCCTATCTGTGTGTGTGTGTGTGTGTGTGTGTGTGTGTGTGTGTGTGTGTGTGTGTGTGTGTGTGTGTGTGTGTGTGTGTGTGTGTGTGTGTGTGTGTGCCCGTGCCCCTGGCTTCAGGGCCTGGCCAGAGTCAGCATGGATCACACTCTGTCCCACCCTCTCTCTCTCTCTCTCTCTCTCTCTCTCTCTCACACACACACACACACACACACACACACACACACACACACCCTCTTTCTGCCACTCTTTCGTCCCTCTGTCCCCTCATACAATCACAGCCCAGGGAGGCAACGTGAGAGTCCACAACAGAGAGCAGAGACAGAGGAAAAGTGAAAGATAAATAGAGAAAGAGAGAGAAAGAAAGAAAAGAGAGGATGGGGAAGGCAATATTAGAGGAGGATGGAGAGGGAGATGAAGACATGGATACAATAGAGAAGGAAATATGCCATTTTGCCAGAGAAGGTGAGTAAGATGAGCTGAAGTGAACAGACGCATGTGCTACCACACACACAATGTCTCTACTACAACATACACATTAATAATGTATATTGGGTTATTGTGTGTACTGAGATTTGTGTTGTTATCATACAGCTATTGTACTTGTGGCTGGCAGTGTATCAGATTGTGCTCACTTGTTTGTTTGCGCTGTAGTTTCCTTGTGTTGCAAAGCCTAATTTGATCTAATGGAGATAAGATGAGAGGGTGTCAGGGAGAGGGAAACAGTGAAAGACATATGGTGTGACAGTGCAAGAGCACGGACCAAATGGAGTGTTTTGGTGTCAACTTCAAGCAGCATTTCTAGTGAACCCTGTTGCTTTTCTCCATGTTCTTCCGCTTGTCTCAGAGCGGAAAGGAGCTAATAAATGCTTAAGTCGAACCTGCTGGTGTTTAGACATATTTTGGATGATTGTGACCTGCTGAGAGAGGACATCACTCTGCAAAACAGCAGGGATTGATCACAGTGTTCTCTCAGTCCATCCCAGTGCATGTCTATTGATGTGGTAATGTCAGGTCGATACCACAGTGGCTTTTACATTGGGACTCTTATGTCTCTCTGTGGGCGTGTGTGTTTTTATATATTTCCGCCAGGCCACCGTACACTCTACATTGGTGTCCATGTGCCACTCGGCAGAAGATCCCACAGACGACACCGTCACCATGGACACAGACACAGGAAGAGGTCCAGAGAAAGGGATTCTGGGACGGAGGATGGACGAGAGTCCCCCTCATACAGTAAGAGAGAGCACTCATTTAAATGATGGGCAAAGTGCAAAGTCAAAGTCTATCATTTACATTTATTGATTTAGCAGCACTTTTCATCCAAAGTGACTTACATGTCAACAAGGATATACTGTACATTGGAGCAACTTAAGGTTAAGGACCTTGCTCAAGGGGAATTGAACCTACAATTTTTCATGTTAGCCCAGCTCCTGCTCCTTAACCACTATACTACCACCGCCCCCTATCAAAAAGTAAATGAACCATTGTCCATGAACTATCATGTGGCAAGTGGATGCATTGAGCTGATTCAGTTTTTCCATGGTATTAAATTAATTGATTTAACCTAGTTATCACATTCGAGTTAGTTAGACTTTGCACTTTGCCCATCATACATATTGGGACCCACAAGAGTAGAATTGAGACCCTTGCAGAGTAGAATATGTACAGTATATATTGTATATGTAGCTTGTTATCTTCTATCCATTTGTCGATCTACTACAATGTGAATATATCCCTCTGTTTTCCCTCTGTCTTTTATCTCTCTTTTTTCCATTATTTCTTTCTCTCTCGCTTTCATCTTTCTTTTCCTCTCCCCAGCGGACACCCCTTCCCAGAGGGTGCAGTTCTTGCTGGGGACGGAGGATGACGATGAGCAGCACATCCCCCACGCCCTCTTCACTGAGCTGGACGAGATCTGCTTGCATGAGGGAGAGGACGCCGAGTGGAAGGAGACAGCAAGGTACTGCACCGGTGCAACTCTAAAGCAGGGATTAAGAACGGCTCAATCCGGAAAACACGAGGGGAGGGTCAAAATCTCCCTTTATGCAGAGCAGAGGCCATAGACTTCAATGGAACTCTGCTCTGCATAAAAGGGGATTTTGACATTGAAAACTAAAATGAAAGCCTGGGCTTTTAGCTCGATTGCTAATGCGCTCGACTATAGATCTGAGGTGCTGCAGTTTGCGTGTTTGAGTTCGGGTGAGTGCAGAGCTGATCTGCACGGCCAACACTGTGCAGATCTGTGGTGGGGATGTTAAATGACTTGATTTGGCCTAGTTACTGTATCCCAAGATAGTGACACTTGACCATTTCAGTGAGTTATGGATCAAATTGTCAGAGCATGTTTTTTGTCATCTGTACAAATGCATACGTTGCTGCATGAAATGACTAGAGCTGTAAGCACATATTTTATAAATTTCATATAAGTCTAACAGGGCGGCCTTTGTTATTTAAAGAGATTTGCAGTGAATTGGGGCTCTTTCTCAATCTCAGGCCTGGGCTTACAGGGATGTGTAAACGTGACCATGTTCCATTAGTTGACCTGTGGCCGACCCAGCCCTGGATTATGGGAGCACTTGGCCCACTCTCACAGCACTAATGAGAGACTAAAAGCCACAGGTTTTAGCCCATCATCTGCCAGTGTGCGGATGGCTATGTGTGAGTTCAAGCAGCCATGTGAAGGTGTAAGCTATGCCTCCTACTGCTATGTGTATGTGTGTTGGGACTTTGAGTCTTCATGAAGCTGCTGTTGTGGCAGTGTGTCAGAGATCACTAATGTTGACACACATTTATTTCCTTTCCCTCCCTCTCTTTCTCTTCCTTCTGTGTTTGTGTAGATGGCTGAAGTTTGAGGAGGACGTGGAGGATGGTGGGGAGAGGTGGAGTAAGCCCTATGTGGCCACTCTTTCGCTGCACAGCCTGTTTGAGCTGCGCTCCTGCATCCTCAATGGCATTGTCATGCTGGACATGAGGGCCAACTCCTTGGAGGAAATAGCAGGTAAGGGCTCTATTCACGCATTCACTCATTCACTCAATCACTCAACTGAGAGAGACAAGCTTGGGTTGAGTCCTACAGCAGTACACCTCAAGGCATTGTAAGCATCTCATCCACAGAGGGCTTATTCCAACCAAAGACATTTTAGTTCATCACACATGATTTCTACTGACTGAGTAGAATCAGGGGTGCTGCTGCTTCTTAACTTGCTTGTTAAAATGAATGTTTGTATGAATGAATGAATGTAACAAATATTGCAATCACTCAGAATATTTGTAAATTATGGAAAGTCAATTTAGTTTTATCATAGATATGGTAAGTGAGGCCCCTGAGATCTTGTAGCGGTGTTGTTGTCCATGAATGTGTCGGTGTGTGTTGACGTGGCTCTCCCTGCCTGCAGACATGGTGTTGGACCAGCATGAGACGAGCGTGTCCCTGGGGGAGGACGTGCGCAGGAAGATCAAGAACGCGCTGCTCAAGCGCCACCACCACCAGAACCAGAAGAAGCTGGCCAATCGCATCCCCATCGTGCGCTCATTTGCCGATATTGGCAAGAAGCAGTCAGAGCCACACTCCATGGACAAGAATGGAGGTGAGATTTCAAACATACAGTATGCCACCTCACACACACACACACACACACACACACACATATACTAATAAACAGTTTGCCCCCCCCCCCCCCCCCCCTTGGTTTTCTGTGCCCTTGACAATAATGTCACCTTGATGAGGCAAGTGGGGGTGAAGATCTTTCCATATGAAATGGGACATCACTATATGCACATTTGTGAAGTGAACATAGCGAATGTGCTCACCTACGTCACACGCAGTGTCAACGCGTTTACTGGTAGTAGAGTTGCCTGTTGTGTGGGCATACAGGAGATATATGTCAAGTCAAGTCAAATCAAGTCATTTTATTTACAAAGCACATTTTTGTATACACAAAGTGCACAACCAAAGCACTGCAGACAAACAAAAACAAAATGCTGGACGGAGTGGCGTATTCGCCAGCGTACCTGTACACAAACATTTAGACAGGAAACATAAAGATAAACAAACGCTTCACATAGACAACAAAACACTCATATTTAACATCGTCAGATAGCTTCGTAATATATTTTCTAACATTAGTGTTCAAAACTTGACAAATACAAAACTTGTGTTCAGATGAACATATTTCAACATATTTAGACATTTTATGAGCTCAAACATAACAATTGAGCAATTGAATGGTATAATTGCAACCATTACTGTACAACCAAAGAACAGACTGCTCATGCTGCAATGAAACACAAAATTGAATGTGGACTGCATCAACAATATAAGGAATCACAAAGGATTCAACTCTATACACAATATCGTGATTGGCCTGATTGAAGTTTAACTTTTCCAGCTCGCAAGCCAACGGGGAGTCTAGATTTCTAGGCTAGCAGTCAGGTGGATTACAGCTGGTTTGTCCATCACTGGCTATTCACTCAGTGCTGGTGCGTCTGTGCTTTCCCCAGGTCAGATGGTGTCCCCACAGTCCCAGCCCACTGCCACGGAGGGCGGCCGGGGTGACGGCAGTAGGGAGAACAGCTCAGTTGACTTCAGTAAGGTAAGACCCACATGAGACTCAGGCCATTCCAAACTTTGGTGCAGTATGTATACTGATGTATGTGATGAGGTGTATCTGTTTAAGAAAATATAAGGAATGGCCCCCCCTGGTCTTTTTAATGTGTTGTGTATTGCTTTATTTTAAATATAATGTCAGAGTTCAACCCATCCAGTATGTATCATGTATGAAGTACATGTTTGTGAGCAACCATGGCTGTTTATGCGAGTGTATGTATGAAAGAGTACGACAATAAGTGTTGTCCCTCCATCCCTTGTTTTGGCCCCTGCAGATAGACCTCCACTTCATGAAGAAGATCCCCCCTGGTGCAGAGGCCTCCAATATCCTGGTGGGCGAGTTAGAGTTTCTTGAAAAGCCTGTGGTGGCGTTTGTGCGCCTTTGTCCTGCCGTGCTGCTTAACGGACTGGCGGAGGTGCCCATCACCTCCAGGTGAGAGACTTGTCCACTCACACTTCCACACTTCATCTACCCCCACACACATATTGTGTTATGAATGTATACACAAATCCTTATAAAGATTATCTTCCTGGAGTGTTACCATTGGGCGTTTTCAGGCCGACAGAGAACCGTGCTGGTACTTCCTGAAGCTGGACTTCCCTCTGACACATAGAATACCTGGAATACAGCACATGGCAAATAGAGATGCATCCAAAATGAGCAAACAAGCTGGTGTGTGTCTGTGTGTGTGTCTTTGTGTGTGTGTGTGTGCGTGTGCCTGTGCGTGTGTGCGTGCGTGCGTGCGTGTGTGTGTAGCTTCACAGATAGGTGCCGTACAAAAGCAAAAACCATTTAACCACTGCCCCTTGCCTTGTGACATTCATTGTCATATTTGGCAACTCTCTCTCCTGTTCACCTGTAAGCACTTTGGTTCGCAGTGTAATTGGTGCGGGAACCAGCACCAGCACCGTTCTGGCCGGCCTGAAAACACCCATAGTGTCACCGTACCTTATACAGATGACTTCAAGTGTCACCACAGTTTCTTTATCCTGTCTCTACTACCCTTCACACAGACACACACACACACATACACACACACACACACACACACACACACACACACACACACACACACATACACACACACACACACACACACACACACATTGCACAGCTCTTGGAGGAGAACTTCTCACATGATGTCTTTCGCTGATTTGCCCTTGTTTTTTGGGTTTGTGTGCTCTATAAAATCTATATCTTTTCGGTCATAATTGATATGATAAATAAATGATCAATGCTCTGATTTGAAGACTATCAGGGGCTAACTTTTTTTGATTAGTTTGAAAATACCTTTGTTGAAGTGGATGGATTATTTTGAAGATTCTGCTTCTAGCACTCTTAAGGAGAACACTGCACATGAGTTAAGTTATACTTCAGAACCCCAGACTGACTTTTTGCATTGATTGCACTGGTGTGCCTAGATATTTTTTTTTAGGTACACCAGCACAAAATGTAGGTGCGACCACATTGGTCGCACTCTGGAGCCCTATTAACTTTATTAGTCCTGTAGCAAATTTGATCTCTGCATTTACCCATCTTGGGGTAACCTGGTCATACCAAACCCTCGTACTATTGTACAGAGGGTCTAGACCTACTCCATTCAATTGGCGGAGATTTCAGGCAGGAGGCGTGAACTCTGTTTAAGTTTGATACGATTGGGCCTGATTTTACCCAATCGCTAACGTTCCTGTTCCCTGACAACGCGCATATGCTTGACGTCATCATTAACATTGAGTGGAAGCTTTTGGAGGGCTATTCCAGGCTAATCTTGGGGTAGTGTACACACCCACACTAGGACCAGCCCCTGGGGATCAGTTGAGGGTTAGGTGCCTTGCTCTGTGGATGTGGGACAGTGATGTTCAATCAGTCCCTCACCCACATTGTTCCTACCAGTCAGGGATCAAACCACCTCTGGTTACAAGTCCGATTCCCTCACCAGTAGGCCACGGATGCCCATGGCATAATCATTTCTTTAATAAACCCGCCTCCTTATCCTCAGATTTCTGTTTATCTTGTTGGGGCCGATGGGGAAGGGCCCCCAGTATCACGAGATCGGCCGTTCCATCGCCACACTGATGACAGATGAGGTAAGTAGAAGCCGTGCAGTCACCAGACCATTTATTTTTTACCCATATGTTCAGTTTCTGTAGCCTGGTCCTACCATACTATCGTACATGTGATGTACTCGTAATGTACAGAGAGTCTGGCCACTTTCCATTGCCAAGTGTGAACTTCCTGTGGGTACACTCTGTTGATGTTTAAAGATATTGGATCTGCCAGAGCCACTCAGATCTGCTATAACCAATCACTAATGTTCGGTCGTCACGTGACATGTTCAAACTAGCACACAACGTCAGCGTCAGGAATACTTGCCTAATATTTTTTCTCACAGTGTATACAGTATGTGTGTATGTGTGTTTGTGTGTGTTTGTGTACATATGAAAGGGTCTGCAGTAACCTGACCTATTATTTATTTGATATTTTACTGTGAACACACATGTAAGTATAGCCAATTGTGTAATAGGGCTGATTTACACCTGTCACCAATGATCAGCCAGTGTAGCACTGATGTGGGCCTCTGTTTCATCTTTGTGTCATGGCACTGTTCCCAGGTGTTCCATGATGTGGCGTATAAGGCCAAGGAACGCAATGACCTGGTGGCTGGCATTGATGAGTTCCTGGATCAGGTCACCGTACTGCCACCAGGAGAGTGGGACCCCACCATCAGGATAGAACCCCCTAAGAATGTGCCCTCTCAGGTTAGTCAAATCCACTAATACACACCTGGTACACACCAATTCTGTTATTTGTTTTAGGTATATGTTTGTGTTTTTTATTTATTCACATGGAACACTGAGAGCAGGGAGTGGGAGAGGGAGGTGGGATTGAAAGTGATGGGGGAGTGAAAGAGATGAGGTGGGATTGGAAAATAACCGTGGGTTGGATTTGAACCCAGGTCCCTTGTGGGTAATGGAACCCGAATGTGGTACAGACTGGACTGGCTCTATTGAGAAGCCTCTCTGCCTGTATGAGATAGATAGAGATACTGTATAAAGATAGATAGATAGATAGATAGATAGATAGATAGATACTTTATTGATCCCCAAGGGGAAATTCAAAAGAGCTGGGTACACCAATCAGATCATCTGGGTGGGCTTTATACGATGATGGACAGATGAGCAACAGAACCATTCATGTCACCAGAATGCTTTGGTTGATTTAGTTTACAATGAAAAGGCTGTTGCTAGAGAAGCCTGATGTTTACATTTCACTTTCACTGTTGTAAAACGAGCACAAAATAGCAAATAAGGCATTTCATTTGTTGACAATGTTCCAAAACATTTATTGAATTTTGTTAACTCATTGGTTGCCATCATCATTGGCTGATGTCAATACAGTATAACTGTTGACTGCCAATGACAAAGACTGGCTACATTACGATCATCTATCGTAGCCTTCTCAGTGCGTGTCATCGCAGTGTCAGTGTCAACACGGGATAATTGAGTTAATTTGAATAGTCGGCCACGACTAAAATCGAGCTGAAATCGTGTAGCCTTCAACCAGCCCCGGTCTCCCCTACTTTGGTACAGTACATCACCTGATTCCCATAACAACATTACTCTGGGATGCTTCATTCTATTCCGATTTCCAAGCCAAGGGGAGTGACCATCAGTGAAATGAAACAGTTTTTTAGTTAAACTTGTGTTTTTTTATTTTGGAAATCGCTGTGAATTGAAGGATTGCCAGACTGATCTGCAAAGTGTGTGTGTGTGTGTGTGTGTGTGTGTGTGTGATTATGGTGCAGGAGAAGAGGAAGTTGCCACCATTACCCAATGGTGTCACAGACCTGGGAGAAGCAGAGGAGCCCGGGGGTCATGGAGGCCCTGAACTGCAGCGCACAGGGAGGTGTGTATTTATGTGTGGACAGTCCAGCGCACAGGGAGGTGTGTATTTATGTGTGGACAGTCCAGCGCACAGGGAGGTGTGTATTTATGTGTGGACAGTCCAGCGCACAGGGAGGTGTGTATTTATGTGTGGACAGTCCAGCGCACAGGGAGGTGTGTATTTATGTGTGGACAGTCCAGCGCACAGGGAGGTGTGTATTTATGTGTGGACAGTCCAGCGGACACATTCTACACTCAAGTGCAGCAGAAATGAACTTGTTTATCATAGGGAAGGTTATTTATACAGCACACCACATGGGCCACCGATACCTCTCTCTGTCCATTTGTCCTTCAGCCGTTCTTGCTCTTGGTCTGCCATTCCTCTCCTCACTCTATAAATCTGCTGTCTGTGTGAGAGCAGTCATCCTCCCTCCCTGGTAATTTGTCTTCAAGTGATCACTCACTGAAATGCTTTTAAAAATATGTCTGCAGTCGGAGGGCTGTTTAGAATTTTACACACCATGTGCTTCATGTAGTCTTCGCAAGTTGTGTTGGAGTAAATTAGTGTACAGAACATGCACTTGTTAGTGTCTGTGTGTTAGTGTGTGCCTTACAGTATGTACACTGCACGAAAGTAAGTACAGTAAGTAAAATGTATTTTATAGCATATTCATACACAGCTTGCACTGACCGAAGTGCTGTTTTCAAAAACAGAGAGAAACTAGAAAAGCACTCAGAGAGCGCAGACCTCCGTCTGAATTGTTCTTCCTAGGTTGTCATACATTTGAACCTAAACTATTCACCATGCCATTACACCGCTAAGCGAAAAAACATAAACGCCTCCGGAATTCCGATATGGATCACTCCCAGAATTTAATCGTTTCTTCCTTGGGTCATCTCTGACCTTCCCTGACCTTCATCGAAATCCATCCATTACTTTTTGAGTTATCTTGCTAACAAACCGACAGACAGACAAACAAACAGACAGACAAACACCGGTCCCTGATGAAAACATAACCTCCTTGGCGGAGGTAAAAATAAAATAACAAAATAAAGCAAATAAAAAATTAAATAAGAGTTAAATAAACATAAGATAAAATAAAATAAATAACATTTAAAAAATCAAGCATAGCACTCTGGCTGGAGAAGGCCAGAGAAGGCCAGACAGTACGGATGGGTTCTGAGTCTGGATTTAAATGCAGTGATAAAGTGGGGGATGTGGAGAAGGTCTTTGTTGCCAGATCTCAGACTGAATGGGGTCTGAATGGGGTATATGAGATCAGAAATGTAGACTGGCACTAGACCAATTTGTTATGGTTATGGTTATGGTTATGGTTATTTAGCAGACGCCTTTGTCCAAAGCGACATACAAATAAATAACAATACAAATTAAATTAACAGTGAACAATTACAAAATAGGGAGAATAGCAATATTATCAATAAAACAATCATTTTAAGCACTAACCTAATGAGAAATAGAACAATGAAAATGAGAATAGCAATCAAATAAGTCACTCAATTAATTATATAATAACAATAACTATGGCATGATATGGCTAAATTTAAGGACAATAGCAAAATAAATGTCAAATTCTATCAGTGGACAAATAACAAAACAATACTATTATACAAACCATAACACATAACAAACCCGCAAAAGACTAAGTGCATATTAAACAAATATGCCTTAAGACCCCTCTTAAAAGATCCAAAACTGTTGCTGGAACGGAGAGCACTGGGCAACTCATTCCACCAACACGGAACCACTGAAGAATAGGATCTACAATTTTGTGCATTAAAAACCATTTTTTCAATTGAATTTTCAATTGGATCCTGGGTTTTTTTGGTACCAGTTAGCAGCCTTACTGCTGCATTTTGGGCCACATGAAGGCATGATAGCATTGATTTGGGGATTAGGTAGAGGGAATTGCAGTAATCAAACCATGATGTTATGAAGGCGTGAATGACCAGGTTGTGATATGACAGAAACGATTAAGCTTTCTCAACGGATTAAAGCTACTCTTGACAACAAATCTGTTTATCAAGACAAAGCCCAGAGTCAAAGATAACACCCCAACTTCTTGCATGTGTTAATTTGACAAGTGAGCTAAGTTGTCAGTAAGGGGTTACTAGGATACATCTATGTTGGCATCATAATTTGGCAAAATGAAAGTATCTTTCATTATCTTGCATAGAAATATTTGATTTAGACATGCCTCAATGCCTCCCTCCCCTGTGAAATTTTAATGAATTTCGAACAGACATTGTCTCCCCTTTGGTGTTGTCATTGGATAGTGAAATTAAAGTCCTGGCCAGATAGTCAGATGGTATGTGTAGCATTGATTTGTAAGATGGATAAATATATGATGTGCCCTCTCTTTTTAGCTGTGTTTTCATGTACAGTAGCTTCTCATCTCACTCTGTTCTGCCTCTGTTCTGTCTGTCTCAGGATCTTTGGTGGCTTGATCCGAGACATCAAGCGCAAGGCCCCCCACTACCTGTCGGACTACACAGACGCACTGAGCCTGCAGTGTCTGGCCTCCTTCCTGTTCCTCTACTGCGCCTGCATGTCCCCCGTCATCACCTTTGGAGGCCTGCTGGGGGAAGCCACCGATGGACGCATAGTAAGACACAGACACATTCTCACACACACACACACACACACACACACACACAATGTGCACATCCATATAGATGCACATTGATATCCATGCCATTTTCAAAGGCACATAGCTCATACACACATACTGTAAACACTTAAGCCTAGTCCCAATTAGACACAGGCCCCTCTTTATTGGCCTGGTGTAGCTTTGGACAAATAAAAGCAGGCCTCAATTAGAAGCCTGGTCTGTTTTTTTCTGAAATTGTATAAAACACCCAGATCATCCAATTGAGCTAGTTCTATGCTGCTTAGATCATGCCCACAAAATGTAGTGTTGATGGCACTGCTTAAAACACACATTTTCCACTGACAACAGGCATACAATGTAAATGTTTAAACTTCTGTCGATATGGACATGTTATATACATCATTAGATTGGTCAAATTCTTAACAATTTAATCGTTCAGTTAATCTTACAGAAACCAGCACCAAAGTAGGCTACAGTCAAATTTATTCAGATTTATCAGAGGTAAAGAGAGGCGAAAGAAAGTGTTGACTCCCTGTCTTTCTGAATATGTGTCCATTCCTCAATTATTTACACTGTAACCAGTTCTAT
>NC_085016.1:29268622-29546122 GCF_963854185.1 Sardina pilchardus | reverse complement strand
TGCGTGCGTGCCTGTAACTAACGTTTGTGTGTGTGTGTGTGTTGCATGTGTTGCTTTTATAGAAAGGTTGCGGATACCACCTGGACCTGTTTGTGGTGGGTGTGATGCTGGGCGTGTGCTCCATCATGGGGTTGCCATGGTTTGTGGCGGCAACAGTTCTCTCCATCTCACACGTCAACAGCCTGAAGCTGGAGTCGGAGTGCTCAGCGCCCGGCGAGCAGCCCAAGTTCCTGGGCATTCGCGAGCAGCGCTTCACCGGACTCATGATCTTCACCCTCATGGGCTGCTCCGTCTTCATGACCTCTGTGCTCAAGGTCAGAGAGAGGGAGGGGGACGAAGGGGAAGAGATTTTGACTTTTAAAGCCCACTTCATCATGTCTGAAATACTTTTCTGTCATGGATTTCAAACTGTGTAGTTTAAACCTTTTTGTAGTTTTTGGACTTCTGATTGAAAGAAAAAATAAGAAAAACGTTTTCCAGATATAAATCAGCTCTGATTTGAGAGGTTCGGTTTCTCACTGTGTTGTCCAAAACGTTCCTTAGTTGTATTATTAACAATCCCTACACATGGCTGTAAGGCCTCATACGTCTCCTTCTCTTCTTCTCCAGTTCATCCCCATGCCTGTGCTGTATGGGGTGTTTCTCTACATGGGTGCGTCCTCCCTCAGGGGTATTCAGGTGAGACACCAGCCCTCCCCTAACCCTCCAGACATGGCCCGGCTTATTGCATGTTGCTCGCACAAGAACATAATGTCCTTTTAAAGGCATACACATTGCAGGGGCTCTCAAAGACTCACAGTGAACACCCTGAACATTATGGTGGTAGTCATCAAAAATACATTTCTTCCCCACTTATTTCCTGGTTTAAACATGACTTTATGGTCTGCTGTGAAATAGTATGGGTGCACTATGTCTCAGCCCCTTCTTATATGTACAGTATGTGTGTGTGTGTATATGTGTCTGTGTCAGTTCTTTGACCGTCTGAAGCTCTTTGGGATGCCAGCGAAGCACCAGCCAGACTTCATCTACCTGCGTCACGTTCCACTGCGGAAGGTCCACCTCTTCACCATCATCCAGCTCACCTGTCTGGTGCTGCTCTGGGTCATCAAGACCTCCAGAGCAGCCATAGTCTTCCCTATGATGGTGAGCTGTGTGTGTGGGCATGTTTACTGCTATTAGTACATACAGTATGGTACTAGTTCTTAGTAGTGGCTGAAAAAAAGATTCTGTTCAGTATCGCAATATATTATGCACACAATTATATTGATACTAGTAGCTCAAAGTATTGCAATACTTAATTCTAGAATTTAATTTTCTATTTTACTTTTATTTGAGTCGAGCTTACTCAGAGTTGTCGACATTGTCCCCTGTGTCTGTGTAGGTGTTGGCTCTGGTATTCATTCGTAAACTGCTGGACTTCGTCATTAGCAAGAGGGACCTAAGCTGGCTGGATGATCTAATGCCAGAGAGCAAGAAGAAGAAACTAGAAGATGCAGAGGAAGAGGTGTGTGTGTGTGTGTGTGTGTGTGTGTGTGTGTGTGTGTGTGTGTGTCAGTGAGAGGGAGATTAAAACTGATTTAATTGTATTGTCGAAGAAATCATCTCATGTTTGTGTGTGTCTCTCTTTCTCTATGTCAAGACATAAGTCTAATTATGTACTGTATATTTTCATAAAATTGGAGTTATGTAATACTGTAGAAGCAGCCATTCTCCCTCAGAAGTGGCCATAGATTGTGTAAATAGATCCCCTCACATTGCCTGGCTATACATTTGTGCGGCTGTCCAGTTAATGTGGACATGATGAAGTAGAACAGGTTGTTGCCAGGCTTTCTGTGGCACTCATCACAATGGTCCTATCTCTTTCAGGAGGTCCACAGTGGAGTGTTGGAGGACGAGGGCATAGTCCAGGTGCCCTTGGAGGGACACTACAAGTGAGTGCAGTGAAATAATTTGTTCATTTGTGATGTGTTCAATTATTAACATTTACTTATGTAATTATGTATGTAATCAATATTCATTTATTAGCTGTAGAAACATCACTAGGAGATAGTAGTGTTGAACATCATAACTTAAACAAATTTCTGTTCATACTTTTTCCTCACCAGGGATGACCCCTCCACAGTTAACATTTCTGATGAGATGACAAAGGCCTCTTTTGGTAATGTTTTTAAAGGCCTCAACCCAGAGAACACCAAAAAAGACATGACTTCAAAAAGGTTTGACCCTCTCTTCTCTTATTGGCACATTCTTAGATTAAAGGTGTTATTTCCGCATAGTTGCTTTGGAACACTTAGCTTGGTCTCGTGTTATGCCTCTGCAAAATGAGTTATTTATTTTTAGATTAAATTCATATTGTGTGTCTGTGGTTAGGCGCAGATCTAGTTGTCCAAAGTCTTAAGTCTTCTGGAGCACAGAAGCACTTTGCTCTCTGTTGTATTATTCCATGTGCCAAGAAGGGGTTGTGTTTAGACCCTATCTCTGTGCCATAGAGACTTAAAACTTGTGCAGTTTCAGCTGAAAAGTTTTTATGCATTTTGTTCTCACGTATGACTGAGCTCCTTGAATCCTAAGGAGTGGAATGCATCGGTTCTTCCAGCACTTGATTTTTTGCAGCTGTGGTTGATGTGTGCTGTTCCTCTGTATAACTGTTGCCCAGTCCTGCTACCTCCTCTGTAGTGTACTGTATGTAAAAAGCGAAGCTCCCTCGGTCTCTGAGAGAACTTCTGACCTGGCAACAGCTCACATCTCCTGACTCTTTTATCTCTCATCCCATCTCACATGTAAGCTCCCCCACCTAAACTTCCTAGAAGCTGATTGGCCAAAGGTAAGCCCCTCCCCTCTCCCCTCACCCGGGGTACACCCATTGCCATGGTGATGCCACTTTCGCACCACCTCTCGTCCACCTTTCCCGCCGTCCCTGATCACTGTCTTCTTTTCGTTATCTTCTCTTTTGAAGAATGCAGTTTATTTTTTGCTTCATGACACAGAAGTTAAATTCAGTAGTCCAGTCTATGCTCTAGATAATCTAGAATTCATCACTAGAAATCCACTATCATTTATTTGGAAGAAAGCATCAACAGTTTCTACATTTAAAAACAAATATAGACAATACAGTTGTTTATCTGGTGCATAATATATCAGCATGCTCAGGAGGAATCTGGCCTTGATCTAGCACAGACGCTGTTCCGTGTTGCTCCAAGTTAAGGCCAGACTCTGTCCAAAGCCCATTCAGACGGCTGCTTCTTGTGGGCCAATGAATACAGTGTGTCTGGTGGCAAGCATTTGTCTCTACATTAAAGTGCCAAGACTCTGGCCAGCCAGTGCTGTGCTGTGAAATCAAATAAGGGCTGTCGTGGCAAACTGTCTCCCTGATTGCTAATGACATTATATTGTAGACGTCTGACTTGGTCTAGTTGCTGCCAAACAAACCTGTTCACTCTCACGCATGCCACTGGGTCAGGCCTGAATAAACTGCATCAGGGTAAAAAAGCATCTCCATGGGGCTCGGAAATGTCTGTCTCTGTCTCTGTCTGTGTTTTTTCCATTGGAGTGTGACTCTTTTTGCTCGTTTCTGTGGTGGTCTGCGAGTGTGTCTGTGTGCACTGCATGAGACTTTGTGTGTGTGTGCATGTGTGTTTGTGAACGAGGGGAGATGTGCAAGGAAGCTCGGTCATAACACATGAGTGTTGCTTGAGAGACAGAGAAAGACAGAGAGAGTGAATGAGAGAGAGAGAGAGAGAGAGAGAGAGAGAGAGAGAGAGAGAGAGAGAGATCTTCATCCATAGAGTCACGGGGAATTGGAAATGGTACATTTCTGCATGACAATTTTGATGTTGTCATTGTTAA
The DNA here is from genome assembly GCF_963854185.1 of Sardina pilchardus. NCBI lineage: Eukaryota > Metazoa > Chordata > Actinopteri > Clupeiformes > Clupeidae > Sardina > Sardina pilchardus. The sequence continues at coordinate 29,542,276 of NC_085016.1, read as the reverse complement.
CTCTGAAACACTCAGAACTGACAGTTCCACATTCATGGTTCCCTTCAGCAATGACTTGGAAAAAAAGCACTCCTCCATAGACTCATTTATCAAGCCAAATGGAGGTTTCAATTGTGAATGTTCTCAGACATGGCTGAAGGTGTTGATCTCAGTGCCTTAAGCTGCTGAGCCATCGTAACATCTGTCTCATCAACATCTGTCACACGTGTTGTCTCAAGATTAATTGTGGGATCAAATCATATAAGTAAAAGTATACTTTACTGGACACCTTTTATGTTGAAATAAATATACTTTACGATTCATAGTTATTTACTGTGGTTAAGGAAATCATAATTTATGTGGAATAATTCAGCATGTTGTCTTTTAATGCATAATTTATCTTCCATCTAGAACTGTTTCTCACTGTGTACTTAAACACATTTATTATGTTAAAATGTGTCATACACATACAGTATGCAGCAATGTAGGAGGAAAGAAAACACTGAATAATAGATGCATATGACCTTACTGCAGGTGTTGACATGTGAAGAATGACACTTGTGGACTGACAGCCCTGAGTTGCCATGGAAGCTGTAGTAACACATTGTCCTCCCTCTCATTTTACCTCTTAGTTTTCCCGGAGCAATGAGCCGAAGACATGATCGCCAAAGAGATGTCGAAAAAGGCTTGGACAGGGAGACCAGTTTGTGACATTTTCCCCATTTCATCACTGTTTAATAACCTACACACCTAAACACACAAATGTACTCTCTCTCTCTCTCTCTCTCACACACAAACACACACACACACACACACACACACACACACACACACACACACACACACACACACACAAATGGACACAAATCACCTACATGCATGTATAACTGTGCCACATTCCAAAACTTCTATACGTTCCTTTCATATTTGTCTGTGTTTGTACAAGTTGTGTAAACCTCCAAGAAGCCATTGCACCATTTTCTGTAGTCTGTATGTGTGTGTGCGTGTGTGTGTGCGTGTGTGCGTGCGAGTGAGCGTGCAAGCGTGCGTACGTGCATGCGTGCGTGCTTTTCTGTGTTAGAGTGTGGGTATGTGTGTGATGTATCAGTACTAGTGGAAGGGGTGATGACACAGGAGTTTATCAGTGTGAAGTTTCATACTGAGTAATGGTCCACAATAACATTTTTTTTTTCAAATGAATAGTGTGTATTTTGTATGTTTTTTTTTTAATTTATTTTTCAACTTTCAATATTCTCCTTTTGAAAATGATCTCATATATAAAATATATCCATTTTTGTATGTAGCTTATTTGAAAGTGCTAGAAATAGAAATGAAGAAATGTACTCAGTAGATATTGTGTTTCTGTCTGAAATGTTCTTAAAGCAAATGTATCACAAAATTACTAAAATCTTGCAATCTGCAATTGTAATAAATGTAAACTGTCAGTATATTAGCAGTATATTTCAAAAAGTATGTTCTTAAATTCTTATGAAGCACATCTTGAATGCTTCAGTACATCCATACTTTCTTAGTGGATGCTGTTTTATTTGTATTTTATTTCTTTATTTTTTTGTGGCAGAATCTTTGCCCAAACTCACTGTCAATCTTTGATATTTGTTCTTACCTTCCATTTTCATCCATTACAATCTCAGCTGACTTGTTGTAACCCTTTATAGGAGTTGTGAGTTGGCATGTTTTGAATGCAGAATAACCAACCATTTACAGATGATAAGGGAGGGTCGGATCAACAGTATAGTATATAGAAAGCTTACATATATATTTTGTTTAAGGCAGAGACTATTTGCACCCGGGTGTAAATAATGAACATTACTATTTACACCCGGGTGCAAATAATCAACATTACTATTTACACCCGGGTGTAAATAGTGTAATAATCAACATTACTATTTACACCCGGGTGTAAATAGTGTAATAATCAACAATACTATTTACACCCGATGTCTAACATCCATGTTCTCTGTCAATAGGCCTGTGTATTTACCAGCTCTACAGTAGGCTAGGCCTAATAGTTTTGAACAGTTTTTAGCTGTTTTGCCATGTCTGGGTTACTTGGAAGTGATTATACAAATATTAGGGTAATGAGTGGTCATGTGGTAGCTTCATCAAAGACAAGCTACTTTAAAGAGTTGTTTTCTGAGTTGTCTTCCAGGCAGCGCTGCCACTGTTGACTTAAAAACACTTAATCCTACTCCTAACCTTAACCTAACCTTAACCTAACCTTAACCCTAACCTTAACCCTAACCTTAACCTTAACCCACGCCTAAGCGCCTTCCAGGCAGCGTTGGGGGCTCAAAGTCAAAACACAACCTTTCTAACAACTAAGCCTACTTCTACTTAACTCTACTCTAACTGAAATAAAACCAGTAAATCTTTGACAGGTTCAAAAAGCACAAACTCTTATTTGCCGCGAGGTAACGTCATCTAAGAAAAAAGAAGTCATGGTGCGTACTTTGGCAGGCAAAAAAAAAAAATTAGTCTGAGGTTCGAACCCGGCACCCCGAGCATGGTAAATCAGTCACTTTACCGCTGTACTGCGCCCCGTCGAAGAAGAAGGGGAGAATACTAATTATTGACTCACTTGTTGGGGTTGCTAGGTAACAGTAAACAAAACAAAAAGATCGTGTTTCTTGATTGTGCTTGCAAACGGACGGCTTTACCCGTTCACTGAATAAAGTTTGTGGAAATTTAGCACCACTTTCCCATCTCAAATATAGTTTTAATAATCCTAACTTGTTAGATTTAGGTAGGCCATCTCCTGCCAAGATGGTCCCGCTATGTTGGATAGCACGCATTTCCGGTTTGGGTGCAAATAAGAAAATGCCTCCATTCCACTATTTACACCCGGGTGCAAATAATCACTCCGTTTGTGGCAAAATGGGATAAAATAGAACTGTTATGCCTGCATACTGTTCCATCCATGTTGTCGCTGTGTATAAATGGGAGTCATGTGACTTAACTTTCCCATACAAGCTCCTGATTGGCTGCTGACATATCCCTCTCTGAACAAACTCTGTTCCATAAATGTGTGCGTTTAACTGTATCAAACCCCTGTGTGTAATGGTCAAGAAGAGAGAGAGAAAGAAAGAGACAAAGAGAGGATGCAATAATTATTTGATAAGATGGCATTATATCAAGTTTTAAATGGATTTTTTTATCTGTACATTCCATCTTGTACTTTCGTTCATGTATAAAGTGTCATGACTTACCTGTCTATATGTAATTTAAATCAGATTTAGAGAGAGTAGTAAGAAAGTATTGGGCCATTTATTTTGGCTTCTCATGTTTGAAACTGCCCAGAGAGGCAGGTGGTAGATTTGTTTTTGTACTGTGCATTTTCATGTTTTATTTTCCAACTGATTATTCAGCTAAACCTTCAAAGCAATACTGATGTTGCGTTCCAATCAGAATTGGCTTGTAGAAATAATTGTTTCCATTGTTGATCAAATAGTTACTGTGACTTTTTCAAAAAGTATGTGAAAGCTAATAAAGCTGACTAACATTGGCTCTGTCCTCTCTGTGTGTGTATAAATCTTGCGTATAAATGAGTTGTCTCACTATCGCCAGCTAAATGTCATTTGTTGTAGGCATATTATGATACAGATGTGACATGATATGACTACAGCCAGATGAAAGTCATCCCATGCAAGTTTACAGTACCTTATTATAACAGCTTTGAAGTAATTTTATGGTAAGTCACCTTTCATGGTAAACTAGCACAGTGCCTTCTACAGCTGTACCCTATCCATCTATGGAGAACCAGCCCTGTAACTTCGCTCTCCTCTGATCATGAAGCCTTGAGTATGGTCGTGTGTCTGTGTCCTGAGCATGTGGCAGTGGAGAGTGTCTGTCTGTCTATCTGTCTGTCTGTCTGTCTGTTTGTTAGCAAGATAACTAAAAAAGTAATGGATGGAATTCGATGAAATTTTCAGGGAAGGTCAGACATGTCCCAAGGAAGAAACAATTAAATTGTGGGAGTGATCCGTAACACCGTCGGGATTCCAGAGCTGTTTATGTGTTTCGCTTAGTGGTGTAATGGCATGGTATGGCCATGTGGTGGCGATCTGAATAGTTTAGGTTGAAATGTATGACAACCTAGGAAGAACAATACAGGCGGAGGTCTGCACTCTCTGAGTGCTTTTCTAGTTCCTTCTGTAATGTTTTTTTGTTAGTCGATCTGGCTCTTTGCAATGGTAGGGACAGGGTTCTCCCATGTCTACATAGGAACTCTCGATCTCATCCATAGTGACCATTGGGTCCTGTCTGACCAAGGCCCTTCACCCTTCTTCCCTTTCACTGTACATGTCAGGACAGCTCTTGGTCAGCCTGTGAATACCTGAGTGATTGTAATAGCCCTCAGTTGAGGGACGAGGCCTGTCTCAGTGCGTCTCCTGTCATTCCTCTGCATGTCCCCATCCATCTCAGAGCATGCGGAGTGAGAGGGATGGCTGAATGAGAAGCCTGGGTGAGCTCATTCTGTGAGTACATTTGTCCTGCAGACCCATCTACTGTAGCCACCCATTGAAGCCCATTTCTGAATTGCCAGAAATCCAGGAACCCACATCACAACTGCTTATCTTACATGGGATGAGGCTTTATGGTTATAGTACTTAGTAGATGCAAAGCAACATACACAAAAACAACAATACAATAGTTACATTTAACATTAAACAATTTAAAAGTTAGTAATACTACATTAAAGAGAGAAGCAATAATAAACAATGTCATCATGTTTTACCATTGGATGCTAATTATGGCTTGCTACACTGATGATTGTTGTTCACAGTATACACAGTATATAGTTTATAGAGTTCAGAAATAATAGGGGTCATCCCAAATCTTAATTAATCTGAGAGGTAGATTGATCTGCACTTTTATTTTAGGGATTAAAAGGAGATTTCTTTTTAGGGCTTAAAAAGAGAGTTATGTTTTCTGTCTGTGTAGATATTCTCTGTTCTAGTTCCATGGGATTTTTCTGTCCAAGGCAGAACACAAAAGTACAGAACTGAGGCAGCGGACCGGCCAGCCAGAAGCACATTTTCAGCACCGTGATCCTCCATTGCCTGTGAGTTTTCGCTTGACCTAATGTGTCATGTTGCCATCAAATCACTGGTTAACTAAATAGTGACTGTGCTTCATCTTCCAGCTAAATTGAGGTTAAGCTCTGTGTAGTGCTGTGGTGAATCCAGTGAATGTTCTTATTTTAAGTCTCCTTTGCTTTGACATTAAAAGGAATCAGGAATCAAGTCTTGATGATTAGATTATTAGAATGACACTGGCTCATCCAACTTTGTGTTTGTATTTGTTATAAAAGCAGGACCAAGTGAGGGCAGTCAAGCTGTGTTGCACTTATATGAAATACATTTCAAGGACAGACAATCTTATCTTGGTTGTACTATGATTACGATAGGTTGTGTGGGGTACTTGTATACAGTAAGTACCAATCTTTTGTACACTATTGCCCCCTGATGGACACTATCAACTGTGTTTCTTGTACAGTACATCTGTATTTTCTGCCTTTTACTTAGGCAGGATAGTGTGGCTCAGTGTTCTCAGTGCAATGACACTAATCAAATGATTCAGTGATCAGTCATTTTTCTGAACATTTCTATAATCTTAACACGACCCACAATAAACAACATTGTAGCTAAATGAGATCCCTTATGCAAGCTTTTTAAAGATATACATACATACTTGCCCAGATTATACAAGATAGCACTCCACAACAATGATACAAAAAGCATTGTAAAACATGGCCATAGGCAAGCAGGCAAATCAATTGCACAGCTATAAAAATAATATTTGGCATAGTGCAGTGGCCCTGCTGAGCCCATACAGTATGCTCAGGGAAAGATGGACAACTTGCGTCTAGAACTGAGTACAGTCATTACCTATTGAAAGTGTGAGAAAGAGGAACCAAATAAAAGAATTATGTATCCAAGCAGTGATGCTGCCAGAACACTGTAGTTTTGTTATGATGATTATAGGTCTCAGCAGAGAAGCTGTGGAGAACCCTATTGTCTTTATTCTGATTTTCACCATAGGTCCCAAATGACTGCTCATTTGTGCTCATGGGTGCTCATTTCTCTGGAACCGTATGGAATGTGCAGCTTTCCCCACCATTTTCAAAAAACTCAAAACCTAAACTAATCTGAACTACAGTGTAGCTAAAACTAATCTGTCTCCTCCTCGAGTGATTGTTGATCCAATTCTGAAAATTCAGTAAGTACACATCACCTTCAGACCAAGCCTAACAGGGGAGCTACACCAAGCGTGTAACTGAAGCGTTACGTTTGCAACACGTAAAAAAGGTTCCACTTTTGACTCATCAGTTCACAGAATATTACTGGAAAAGTCTTAGGGGTTATCAAGATGTGAGACAAGCCCTCGAGTTGTTTCTGGTCAGCAGTGGTTTTCACCTTGCCATTTTTGGATGCCATTTTCGCCCAGTCTCTTGATGTGAAATCATGAACACTGACCTCAACTCAGGCAGGCGAGGCCTGCAATTCTTTGGATGTTAGTCTGGGTTCTTTTGTGACCTCCTGGATGAGTCCAAGTTGTCTCCATTTGTAGATAATGGCTCTCATCATAGTTAGCTGGAGTCCCAGAGCTTTATAAATGGCTTTGTAACCCTTTCCAGACTGATAGATGTCAAAGACTGTGTCATCTGTTCTTGAATTTCTATAGATCACAGCATCATGTGCTACTATCTTTGTTTAATATTAGTTAGTTTGATTATCAGAAACATTTTAATGTTTTTATTAAATTAAATATGATACAAATTGGCCACAAGGGATCGCTAATATGTACATTCACAGTTTAGCTCATATTTCTGGTTGATTTAAAAATGTGCACCTGGCATCATTTCATCACATTTTCTAATCTATCAATTGACTCACTCTTCAAAATGGCCACCAACGGCCAATCAAATCTCAGTTGTCAGTATATGCCATTGCAAATGTCCCATCCTCATGAAACATAATACATTTCTTCATAATAATATAGAGAAGCATATTGATTGACATAAACATATAGATATTGAAGTGCTTACACACCAATTTCCTCTGAGACCTTTAACCCGCTGAAGGGCACGTCTTGCAATTTTGCTTGGACCCTGATTGCCACTAGTGATTATTATTATCGTTATTATTATTATTATTATTATTATTATTATTATTATATGTATTCATTTGTTCATTTGTTTGTTTGTTTTGCATACTTGGTACTCATGCAGTCAAGAAGTGGCCTTGAAATCCTAACTGAAACCTGAAACTGAATCATAGTTAAGGACATAATGGCATGAATAATGACCACAGAATATAGCACAGTGACATGACCCATGAACATACTGAACATATTGAATGAGTTTATTTTGCAGAGCATGACACCATTATCAATGGCACTTTAAAACATTTGTAAACTACATTTCCACACCAACTCCTTCACACATGGGCATTTTACCTGAGCATATTATTCCTCCAAACTGCGAACTATAGAAAATAATGCATATCTAGAAAAATAGTCTTTCCATTTGTCAATATTCGTGGTGTTCCTCTTTTGTTGGAAAATAAATAAGTATTTGTTTCAGTGCCACAGTGCATACAATAAAAAATATGGCTTATGATCTTCATAGCATCTTTGTTGGCTTAGCAATATGGCTTTTAGAGATTCTTAGACTGCAGGCTTTTAAGTTGTGGTAGAGAATCACTGGATTGAACAAGGAAGCACTTATTGTTCTCCATCTCGTTTGTTGCTAAAAAAGAAGGAGAGATACTTTCAGGAAACATTGACTCAATAACGTTTTAACTGCTTATGAAATAAGATATGAATGATAAGATATGATAGCATGTTACACAATGATAAAACTTTAAAAAGTTAATTGACCATTTGTCTTTTTGTTCCAGTAGACTATTTTGAAATGCTGTGGAAAATAAATGATATTGAGCATTGGCTGTCACAGTACCTTGCCACAGAGGGTTTGGAGTTCATCACCCAAAGTAAATATTCCTTTGCAGCGATGCTATCGAGCACCTTGTTCATATCGCTGGTGAAGCTCCCGTCTACATGGCGTCTCTGCAGTGATTCTATGCCCAGAGGCTCTTCAAGTCTGAGTGTACAGCAAACACAGTGTGAACATCATGTAGCAACAAGTGCACATCCTCATCCAATCAACACGTGCACACAACTCAGTTGAGAAACATTGTGGTGAAGCTAACATGTTTAGCTTGTGCCAGTGTTTTGCACCTTTAGACATACCATTAGGGTGTAATACCCTACATGCCTCAATGTACACCATATGTAGGCTTAAGATTTATGTGGAGTTACTTGAGTGCAGTAGGATATAATATACTGAATGTTGATACGTCCACTTATCCAAAAATTCTCGCACACATCAAATGGTAATTTCTGCTCAAAATATCAGTAAATAGCATCTTAATTTCATGGTGTTTTATTAGCGTGACCATTTCAAAGAACAACACACAAGGAATATGAGTAAGACTGTTGATGGAGGCGAATGGATTAGTATGACAGCAGTGAATGATTCTCTCTCTTTCTTGTATCTCTCTTTGTCTTTTGGTTCTCTCTCTCTCTTTCTCTTGGCTTGTCACTAATACTGTGTGGAGGGCGAGAGCCTACTCTCTTCTTGCTTGTCCAGATTTGAGCCAGGACACAAATTCTTTAGCCGCCTGGTCCTGGAGATAGGTGCTGACGTCACTTGTGAACGTTCCATCTGCGTGACGTCTGGAAGGGCCGCTGTAACAGAGGGGTCATGGATGTTAGAAGCATCCATTGCTTGTGACTACATTTTGACAATATTCTGTTTAGCTAGTTATTAGTTTAGCCAATGAATAATTAAGAATTTAGGCCTATCTGATTTGTAACACTGCAATTTGTTTAGAGCCATAACCATTGTATAGATCGAAGACATATAGGAATTTCTCATATCAAAGGATACATGTATCATGGAATATTGACATACCAGGCAGTCTTTGGTCAAGTGCATACGTGCAGAACTGATGAGTTAAGGGCAAGAGTTCTTAAAGGGCAAGATCGCTCTCTTCCTCTTTCTCTTTCTCTTTCTCTTTCTCTTACTCTCATTCTCATTTTCTCTGTCACACTCACCCACTCCTCTTGGAGTTCATCAACCACTGTACAAAGTCCTGAGCTCTTCTGTTCTCCAGGTACTTGCTGTAGTCATTAGAAAATGTTCCTTCTGAATGCCTTTTCATGTTGGGAACCTCCTTTGGCTCCTGTAGGAGGGTGTCCTGTGGCTCCAAGCTGTAAAAGGGAAAAGAAACAATTACTGCCAATTTCCTAAGGATATTTTTGTTAATAGCACACACGCTGGTTGTGGTAGCTGGTCCTTTCTGTCCGCATATTCAAGGCTGCCGTCCACATGCCCATCACTCTTACCACAAGAACAATTTATCCTTTCATATTTCAGTTATATTAGCCTGCCAGTTAATAAATAACTAATGCCTCAGTAGTCCATCACAATAAAGTACTCTCACATACTGACAGAACTAGACCCCTTCAGCCTTACCTAGAGTCACCCCTATCTTCCAGCAGAGGACTCTGCCAGCTGCTTTGGATGATGATGAGAAGAAGAAGACCAGCGAGAGAGTGCATGCTTGTCATTATGACACCTTAATCAACAAGAGATGAACAGACACACAACACACACACAGACAAAAATTACCACTTCTCCACTTTGTGTCTCACTAGATATAGATGTATAGATATATTTTTTCTCCTCTTAAATCCTTTGGGTGCATGATCTTTCCTTTTTATATAAAAAAAGTCCAGTGGTAGCAAGAAACCTGTAGAGCCAGGTGCTAGAAACCACCCCTAATTAGTCTCACCTGTCTTAGTGTGGAGAAGAGAGCGGAGAGTTTGAGTGAGTGAAGACAGGAGTTTGAGATCTTCGCAGTGTCCTGAGGTTATCCTCCCTGGCCGTTTCATGGCTGTCTCCTTGCTGAGAGATTCCTTTTATAGTCTCCACAGGTGGGCAAGGCCAAGTCAGTGGCATGGTCCACACGCACACGTGTTAATATTGTTCATTATTCTCAACCCATTACACCGGGACCGGTTTCGATGGGCTAGGTAAATTTAGGCTCTCTGTTTGTTTAAAAAAAAAAAGAGAGAGAGAGAGAGAGAGAGGGGAGGAGGCAAGACTGCAAGAAAGCAAAGATAAGAGCTGTCTGTCGGCAGTGGAAAAACAGGATGCTATCCTGTCGATTAGAAGAGGATAAATCTAAAAGTTAGTTCTACCTGCTCACCATGAAACAGGTTTTTTTTATTATTAGATGAAGTGATAGAATGAATATATAATATCACTTGGTCAGTATTTGTAGATTTTTAGTCACAGGATTTTCATCCTGAGGAAATATACTTATGCAAGTGTTTTGGCCAACAATTGGAGCTACTTCATACTGTAGGTGTCCAAATAACATACGGTTAATACACATCCGAAAAATAGGAAATTCAGTGGAATGATAGATTTGTATAGAATGAAGGTGTACATTTACATTGCACAATTACGATATGGTTCTAGTATAATTATTTATGTAAAAAGCTAAAGAAAGCTAAATCTAACTATTACTTAGACTTGATAGCAAACTCCAGCTCAAACCCTGCACAATTTTGGAAGGCAGTTAACTCACACAAAAAACACAACGACTAATTCTTTGCCCATACATATCAAATATGATGTCTGTCTCATATGTGAACAAAATGAGATTACCTTTGCTTTTGATAAACATTTTGCTGAAGCTGGACATTATTATAAGACTTCTTTCTTTTAAACTCCTCAGATAGTTGACAATTGTGTGCAGTACACAAACCATGTTTCTAAGTTTACTTTTCAACCTTTCTCTTAAAATGAAGTGTTTGAGGCATTACACAATATTGACACTAGGAGTGCTACTGGAGAAGATAATTATGACCGCCGCTAGCGTAGCTATAGCGAAGCGGTCATATAGTTGTTGTCAAAGTTTTTTTTTTATTATTTATTCTTTTTTCCCGTCATTTTTCGTCAACGATTCCCGGGACACCGTACCACCAGAGCGCATGAAACTTGGTGGGCATGTAGCCCCAGTAGACTTCGATGGAAAATTTTTGTTTTGTCCCCGGGGGTCACTCCACCCCCGCGCTGCCCCCGCCCGAAGCCCAAAAATGACAGTTTTTCCTACATAACTACCTGAACCGTGGCACCGAGGATGACAAAATGTTCATGGTATGTTGTTCTCTAGAGCTTGCATCAACTTAGCTTATAACCAGTCATTTGTGATTTGCCCCCCCATGGTAAAAATTGAAAATGCAATGTAATATTGCTTTAATTGCCCCTATCTTCAGATGAGATGTTATGAACTGCACCAAATTTCATGTGTATGATTAACCTGACACCCTCTGGGAGTATGCCAAGTTTTGTGGAATTTCATCCATGGGGGGCTATAAAATAAATGGATTTATGTGTACATTCAGGACTGTATACCCATCGGCCAGTAGATGGTGGAGTCTAAATCCCCCCCTGGGGATTTCAAAAACTGTTCCAAACATCTCAATCTCTGCTAGTTTTTGTCCTAGAAACATATAAGTGACACCATTAGAAACCTTTAATCAACTAGTTTCCAAATATGTTTTAAAAGAGAATGGTTGCTCTGGGTGCAACAAACATGCAGGAACACACACACACACACACACACACACACACACACACACACACACACACACATCTTTGAGTACATTTTGTGAGACCACCGGAGCTGAGAAGTGAGTGTGTGTGTGATGTACTATAGCCTGTGTGTGTGGGTGCGTTTCTGTGTGCCCATCTGTGTGTTTGCATGTGTGTATATGTGTGTATGTGCATGTTCTGTGTGTGTTCTCTTTCTTTCTCTCTCTCTCTCTCTGTGTGTCTGTGTTATCTGTGTGTATTCTGTGTGTGTTCTCTCTTTCTCTCTCTCTCTGGGTGTGCCTGTGTGTGTGTGTGTGTGTGTGTGTGTGCGAGTGTGTGTTTGTGTGCGTGTGTGAGTGTGTGCCTGTGTATGTGTGTGTGTGTGTGTGTGTGTGTGTGTGTGTGTGTGTGTGTGTGTGTGTGTGTGTGTGTGTGTGTGTGTGTGTGTGTGTGTGTGTGTGTGTGCACACGCGCGCATGTGAGTGTGGTGTGTGTGTGTGTGTGTGTGTGTTACCTGATATTGGAGTGACAGTGACGGCAGAGAACACAGTGAACATATACACAGAGACACATTAAACACACACACAAGCAGACACACACTCACACTAGACAGAGAGGCACTCATACACAAAAGCAAGCGCACACATGCACACACTCATTTACATACATAAAAGTTGCAGTAGGGATGGAGTAGGCGATGGAAACACAAGCGTGATTGATATTTGCGGAGAGAATGTGCAGGACTGAGCGGCGGTCATATTGTGTATCGCTTTGCGGTACATCTAGTTATGACTGCTGCTAGCATACTGTAGCTAGTGTAATTAGCGTAGCGGTCATATCGTGATTGTCAAAGGTTTCTTTATTTTTTTTTTCTCCCGTCATCTACTTCCTGAATTTTTAGTCAACGATTCCCAGGAGACCGTAACACTGGGGCACATGAAACATGGTGGGCATGTAGCCCCAATAGACTTTTACGGAAAAAGTCCTACACCCCCACGCTAGCCCCCCGAAACCCAAAAAAATCAGTTTTTCCTAAGTAACTACCTGAACAGTGGCACGGAGGATGACGAAATGTTTATGGCATGTTGGTCTCAAGAGCCCCTATCAACTTAGCTTATAACCAGTCATTTGTGATTTGCACCCCTATGGTAAAAAGTTAAAATGCAATATTAATTTACTTTAATCGCCTCTGTCTTCAGATGAAATGTTACGGACTGCACCAAATTTCAGGTGTATGATTAACCTGACATCCTCTGGGAGTATGCCAAGTTTATTGGAATTTACTGTAATAAGTGTAATTATGTAAAATAAATGTATTTATGAGTACATTTAATGACTGTACACCCATCGGCGTTCAGACGGTGCTATTGAGTGAAGGGTTGCTAGTAACGAATGATACTCACACTCACACATCCATAGATTCACACGCACAGATACACAAACACACAAACACACACGTATGCACACGTATGCACATACACACACGCACAGACACACATGCATCCACACACACTGACACATTCACAGTCTTATACACAAAAGCAAACAAACACATGCACGCACTCATTTATACACATGAGCTGCAATAGTAGGAGATATATGCATATAAATTGCACAAATAGGAGTTACAGGAAATGTTGACATGCGTCAATTTGTTTTTGTGGAGAGAATGTGCAGAACTGAACAGCGGTCACATTGTGTACCGCTATGCGGTGCATCTAGTTTAGATTATTTTTTCCTTAGTGTCTGCTCCTATCATCACAAAGCATATAGCACATATTTAATCTTTCTATTGTGATGAGCATATTTCCCAGCGCATGGAAACTAGCCCATGTGACACCTTTGCACAAAGGGGGTGATAGAGATAATTAAATAATTACCATGTCATCTCCAAATCACCTTGTTTGTCAAAGATTTTTTAATCATTGGTTAATTACCAATTCAAGTCATTCCTTTCATGCCATGAAATATTAAATCCACGACAATCTGGGTTTAGAATTTACCATAGCATTATCATAGCTACCACATTAGTTACTAATAATATCATATCTGCCTTAGACATTAAAAAGCACTGTGCTGCCCTTTTTTCTTGATTGGTTGAAAGCATTTGATACAGTTGATCATCCCTTACTGTTATAAATATGACATGATATTGGTTTGGATGATAAGGTATGTTATTTGTCCCAGAGGTTTCAGTGTGTTAAATCAGGAAATATTAAGTCAGAGTTTTTCCCAATCACAAAGAGTGTTCCACAAGGGTCTATTTTGGGCCCAGTTATCTTCACCATCTACATGAATGGCATTGTCTCTCCTCTAAATGGTTATCAAGTCTACATTTATGCTGATGACACTATTTTGTATTGCACAGCTGACTCTGTTCAACTTGCAATTGATAATCTCCAGCTTCCATTTCATGTTCATCAAGAAGCTATCATTAATCTTAAATTAGTACTAAATGAGAAGAAAACTAAATTGATATTATTAGAGCAAGGAACTGAGGTTAATGTAACTGGTTCAAGCATTGATAGTCTCTGAATACAAATATCTTGGTATCTGGCTGGATGACAAACTCACATTTAATTACCATGTAGCCATCCTAGTAAAAACTAGGCTATAGTTCTAGACTATGGTGATTTGATATATAAAAATGCTGCTTGTTTACTTAAAGCCCTAGCCTGGCTAGCGCCTACCACTTCTCAAATGAGACGTGGGGCCCGATTATGCAGACGGCGCAATGAGCTTTCGCAACTTACGCAACCTATCATTACTATTCTCTGCGAGCGCATCCTTCATTTTTCCAGCGCAAATGTACGTTCTCTAGATAGGAGATGATATCCCGCCATAACGGGTGTGTCAGTGAAGAGAAGAGGTGTGGTCCGGCGCAAAGCTCGCCAGTCGCTGATATATGGATGCAGAAAGTAAGTGCGCCACTGACAAGGAAAAACCTAGTCGGGAGTCATTCGCGCATAGCTGAAAGGCTATTTTATGACACTTGATGCTTGGGGATATGGAAGAGTGCACAGTGCTCGCACACACCCTACTTCTTTCATCAGCAGGAGCGCACAGCAGCATATGAAAACATTTTTCATGTGGAGGAAAACTTTACGGAGCATATACTTCTTTACGGGAAACCAACGTTATATATGGGGAAGACTTGAATTAGTTTTGCCTTCGATACCCTATATAGAATATACAGAAGCTATAAGGGCGACAAAGGGCACATGTTACATGAAGTTATGGGATCGCAAAAAAATCTGCAATCTATGGCCGTCCAGTGGAGTTAGCAGAGGGTTGATCACCAGCTCAATTCGTGTTTCTACTTCCGGAAATATTCAACTGCCACTGTCGTTATACTTCCGGTTTTGAAATGGTTGCAGTTCCACGCTGGTTCCATTGGAGGAGCTCACATTTGGAGTGCAGAATGAATGGAGGTCTATGGAACTATACCCCTCAAAATCCACTTTTCTCCGAATATATTTTTTTGTCAATTAATTTGAACGCTGTTAGATTAGATCAAATGACTGTTTGATGCTCAAGGTTCCTTGTATCCATTCTGAGCTGGAAAAGTCGGCCTTTTGTTATGGTGTCCCTAATCTTCAGTGTAATATAAAAATGAACTCTATGCTTTCCTATAATCAATTCAGATCTATAATCATAAACCTTCCTACTGTATGCCAATTTGTACCCGCTTTAAGAAAATGTCTCTATTATTATTATTTTATTAATATTTTATGTATTTTTTCCCCCTTCCTCCTCTATAATGTAGGCTACATCTCGTAACTTCATTGTTTCTGTGATCTTGGCTTCATTGAAAATGAAAATGACCCTCCGAGAATAAATAAAGGTTGAATGAGTGAATGAATATAAA
Source organism: Sardina pilchardus (assembly GCF_963854185.1). Taxonomy (NCBI): domain Eukaryota; kingdom Metazoa; phylum Chordata; class Actinopteri; order Clupeiformes; family Clupeidae; genus Sardina; species Sardina pilchardus. The sequence continues at coordinate 29,526,737 of NC_085016.1, read as the reverse complement.
CATACTTTTAAGGAGACTGGGAAACCTCATTTGAAACAGTGGTGTCTTTGACTAAACAAATGTCTGCTATGTAGCTATGATGGACTTTTGTGGTATAAATTATCACACTCTTCCAAACAGTTTTGTCCATACCACAATTTTATTATCAACATGTAAACACCATGAATGAATTGAAGTAGATGAATCCTTGTAAATGACCACAAAAAGAAATATTAAATAAATATTTACTACTCATAATGTTTGCTCATCAAGCAATTATAACAATTCTGAAGTCATTCCGAACAATATTACACACAGAAGAATTGTGATATCAGTGTATAATTTCACATTTATGCTGATACAATAATTTGTATGTAATACGATATGTCAATGTGATTCGAGACATACCCAGCTCAAATTTGACTGTTCCCGTCCCAAAAGTCTTTTCTTCATCACAACTGCTCTCATTTAGTACGCTCCCTCCCCTGTTATCAATCTAGCAATACACACTGAAGATACCTAGATACATTGGGCAATCAGACTGAAGCCAATTTTACATTTGCAATTTAATATCAAAATAAAAGCTCAGGTGCTACAACGTCATGAGATGCTCATGAATGCTCAAACTGAGATTTTATTTTTCAATAAAAAAACTTGCAGACTTCACAAAAGCATGTCAGGAAATGTTCAAATTCATTGAAAAGTGCATGACAGTGTTCTTGTTAGAAAAATCAACCAATACACAGCTAACAACCTACATCTCTTAAATAAAGAAATACGGTAATTGCATTTAAAGTATTATTAATCCATTTGTGAAATGAGTGAGAGATAGAATTCCCTGATTTGTGGGTAGAGAGTATGTCAAAAGATTGGCAGATGCTATGTCTCAAGTGAAACATCTCTTCAGGAAATGGCTCATGTGAGTGTAGACATGGTGATAGGCAGTGCCTCCAAGGCCATGATCCTCATCAGTGTACCACTGAGAGTGAGAGAAAGAGAGAGAGAGAGAGAGAGAGATTGGCAAAAGGTGTTTGGAGAATAGTAAACCGTATGACCAGGCATTTGACCATGAAAGTATTTTGTCATCATTATTTGTACATTTAAATGGGCCCTCTGATGCTTCAACACTTAATAATGCCTATTGCCTACTAGATCCCATTAAACATGTTTTTGTTAAATCATGTTAAGGGTTGTGATCCAGCTCTGGTCTTCATATTTACCATGGCTTCGAAATCCACCTGCTCATCCACCAGAGCTTTGGAGATCTGGGCTGCTTGCTGGAAATGCACATTGTCTGAAGTAAACAAAAAACACATACTGTAAACAAGCAAAGAAACAAACAAACAGTGTTATTCAACATGGCTTTTTGCCCATTCTGATGACTTCAAAACTATCCAATAATAGTTGATAATTGTGTAAGGGATAACGGCCGCTGAGGTGCATCGTTATACCGAATTAATGGACGAGGGGGAGACAAAGACTTTCATTGTCGCAAAGCCTCCTTCCAGGCTCAACCATGGGCTCAACTGTCATCCTACTGTGTATCGTTACCATTCAAGTATTAATATGGAATGGTAATTAATTAGGAAAGAAATATGTTTTCTCTCCGGGGGACAAAAGTCGGGATACGTTTGTTTTAATTAAGGTTGGAATCATTATGGTTGCTCAAGTAAATGGAAAATAATTTGTTTACTTAGAAAATCAGTTATTTGCTATAGTATGTGACAGTGTAGTCAGTCAAATGAGAAACCTTACCATCTGCTGTTCCGTGAATCAGGAGGTACTGGACAGATTCAAAGTTCTTTGCTCTGCCAGTTACAGTTGAATTCTGTAAAAGATTATTGCAATCATCAAGCTGAATTCCACACATTTGATCAAAACTGATAAAAAAACGTTATTTCTTTTTATAAATAATATGTATTATATAATTGTGAATAAAATTATATAATATATGTGTTAATATGATAACCTTACATCATAGAATGCTTGGTTGTCTTGTGGCCGCAGCATGTATCTCTCCGTGTAGATTGAATCTAAGGGATTCAATAACAAAAAAGACATACATTTTAAAAAGTCTGTATGCATTATACTATACATCAGTGGGAATTCATTTATTGTAATTTAATTTATCTCTGTTAATTTTTCTATCCATTTATACCATAATATTCCCATTTGGACACAGGGGCAACTGCTATGCCACACTTGAAAACGCCACTTCCTGCACCTAAAACCATGGAGGTGACGTAGCCACCATAGGACTGAAGAAGAAGATGACATGCATCATTGATAAGTCAAAACACAGCACATACAATGGCAGTCATTCATTCTTGTTCTAAGGTTTACCTACCCAGCCCCATATGGCAATCCTCTCTTTGTCAATGTATCCAAGATCTATGAATCGTCTGGGAGAAAAGATCTCATTAAGGCATACAAGTTACAGTATATTTACTTATAGGAGGGTGGCATTAACAGTGTTGGGTTCAAAAAGAAGGTTGGGTTCAGTAACAATGTTCTCACGTGGTTATGTGAATGCTAGCATGGCCTGATACTGGATACCAAATCCGAGGCTGTACTGAAGCAACACATTTGGCTGCCTTCAAGAAGGGCCAGAGCAGGCTCTATTTCTTGAAGAGGCTTAGGTCTTTTAATGTGTGTACCAAGATGCTGGAGATGTTTTATCAGTCTGTGCTGGCTAGTGCAATTTTCTTTGCCATCATCTGCTGGGGTAGCAGCATCAGGGCCAGTGATTCTAACAGACTGAACAAGCTGATTAGAAGGGCTGGCTCTGTGCTGGGGTCTACTCTGGAACCACTGGAAGTGGTGGTGCAGAGGAGGATGTTACAGAAACTGATACAAATTATGGTATATAATACATCACATCCCCTACACAGAACACTGGTAAAGCAACAAAGCGTCTTCAGTGGGAGATTGTAGTAAGAACAGATATAGAAGGACTTTCCTACCCACTGCAATAGCACTTTATATGACTCCCCCATGAGCAGAGAGAGAAGATTAATCTTTTAAGGACATTGGTTTTTAGTCTTGATGCAATTACACTTTAACTTTAACTTTAACTTGAACTTTAACTTGTTGGGAAGGGTCTTGTTTCTGTTTTTCTCTAGGCCATACTTTTATCAGACTTGGAGGGTCATTATGCCTTTGGCAACTACTTCTGGCTGTGTCTTGTGGTGAAACCATGTCTGTTGTGTCTTATATGTGTATGTGATTGTTGATTGTTTATGTGTTTGTAAGGCTGCTGAAACAACATAATTTCCCTTTGGAATGATTTAAGTATATCTATCTATCTATTTAGCTAGCCTAATCTAAACTGTCCAGCAATTCAAGTATTCAAGTCACTTAAGTACCAAAAAGTCTTGCTGCACTACATGTAATGCACACCATCAGTCCACAGAGGGCGATATAACAGCAATAAGAAATATAGTTTGGTAGTATTGTATGTTTTACTCTCAATTATTCAATCAAATAACAACATAATAATCCAAAACAAGACCACCAGAATATGGTGATTCACTACTGTTCATATTATGTTGACTCCACTGATACGATTCATTATGTTGATCCACTGAAATCTGGACAAACCAATTTAACAGGCTCAAAGCAAAACCAGAGGATCTTTATGATCTCTCCCAAACGTGCATGTGGAAGAGACTGATAATAGTAATATAAAGTTCAGCACAATAATATAATAACATAACAGAAAGCCTTCAATGTTCTTCAGTGATGAAACAAAGAAGCACAAAGATTCTAGAAATGTCACAGTTGTCTAAGCTATTTGAGAGCTTAGAAGTTTCACCTTGCTGCTGTTATCTGATCCTCCACCTCGTAGGTTCCAAGCCGTTTATAGATGAGGTGCATTATTTCATCTCCTTGGTAACCACTTCCTCTGCCGTCAAAGCTGGCAACGATGACCTTCTCTGTGCTGGCCAAGTAGGCAGACCAGCCTAGCCTGAAGCGAAAGTCTGACTTCTGGCTACAAGGCCCTGCATAGCTGGAAAGGGCATCAATTCAAGATAAAATCACTGTGTAATCACAACATGTGTGCTCCAATTCAGTGCTCCCAAACACAAATGCTTACACATCAATGAGGAGGGGGTATTTCTTGGACTTGTCGAAACCAGGAGGTAAGGTCATCTGGTACCACAGGTCTATAAAATAGTACAATGATTGTCACAATTTGGGTAACTCATTCAATTATTATCATCCTAATCATCCACTTAAGTTAAGTGAGGATTGCAGTATGGAGTTAACTTAGCCTAATTTTTAAAGCATTTTACATGAGCCTGACCATATTTGTCAATCTTTAGGGTGTCGTGAATAACTGAGGGCATGGCAATTTCTTTCAGGATGTCATCCAGGTGTTTGTTGTCTTCAAGAACCTTGATTTCTGGTATGATGAGAAAGGAAAGGAACACATGTATGTATATGAAAATAAAAATATTGGTCAATGATGGGTAATATCTGACAAAAAAATATTGTTGACTGAACAGAACTTAAAAATAATGCAAATGGTTCAGCATTTTTCTGAACAGTTTTTCCCCCACCTGCATCAGTGGTGTTTCTGAGGGTGTACAGAGGAAGTCCAGGACCTTCAGAGACACATGAACATCAGCTTATTACAACACATCAGTGTTTCATCACACATACAGTACAGTACACACACTCCTAAGTTAGGCACATGGGGCATGTGTGACTGATATAAAATGTGTGTGCACCTCTGCCCTATAAGCTTTTGATTTATGTATCTGTTAAAGAAATTATTGTTATTATCATTGTTAAGTACATTTTGGAGTGTCACAGTTATCTTGCCAATATTTTATGTATACGTGCACTGCTTTTGCAAAGATTATTTTTGCCAACATTGTCCTTATGTGCATCAAGGGAAACAGATGTACCTGCAAAAGCAGGATATGGGAGTTAGGACGAATAAGGACAAGGCCACTCTTCTTTCAATAAAAAGTTGCCCTGAGTTTCAGAGGACAGAGACTGTTTAGCAGGGAGGGGAATCCTCTTGTCTGGACACTCTCTCTTCTGGGCCAGAGTTAAAAACATACTACTTGTTGTGGTTCTTATTTCTTAAAATCTTAAATACTTGGAAGATTTTCCTAATAGTATCCACACTCTGAAGCATTCAAAACTACAGTATGGAATACAATACTTTACTTGACAGTGTGTCTCATTGGAAAAGCACCCTGAAAGCTATGCTTGGTCTGTGCAAGCATGCAGAAACTGAATGGCGTGTACATGTTAGTGAGTCTTTGTGAGTGTATGTGTATGTGTATGTTTATCCAGCAAATTGGAAAGCTGACCAGAGCAATCCATACGATAGAAGGAGCCGCCTAAGCTGAAGCTGGCTGAGTTGTACTTGCACCTCTCCTGGTCCACATTGCATGTCAGACATTCTGGACTGGACTGTGAGGCTGAGATTGTGATCCTGACACACACGTGCACACACACACACACACACACACACACACACACAAACAAAAATACAGACACACAGACAAACATGCACAATACACAAGCATACACATTTACAAAAATTCAGAGAGAGAAGGAGAGGGGGGGAAAGAAAGAGAAGGAATGAGTCAGAGCGAGTACTTCCTGTTTATGCTGTGATCATGGGAAATAGCTAGCCTGGGTGTTCCCATCCTGCCTTGCGCGGTGATTTGATAGACATCCGTCGCGCCCAATGAACGGATCTGGGCATTTTTTCAAATATGAGAAAGTGAATGTCTGGTTGCCAGACCCCGTCTCATTTGAGATGTGGTAGGCACTAGCCAGGCCAGGAAATAGCAAGAGATGACATAACAGTGATAGGCATGTGAGTTCCAAGCTCTTTTCCTAATCTGTCAGTTCATGTGAATATACAACAGGTCAACAGGTCAGCATAGGAAACACCTTTTCTGATTTAAGTTATAACTGTAACGGCTTTCTGACGCTAACATGACATGTAGATCTTACTTGTAAACATTTCTTTGCCCAGGATGTCCTTCGTTCCCAACAAAGAATCTGCCGCAAAAAGTAAGCATGAAAAAACAACAAGAATTCTCCTCTAGAGTATGTGCATGCAGTAACAAGCCCATGAGGTAACAGGGAGATGCAGGTGAGAGTGCTTACATGCTGTTTGAGGTCACCTTCAAAATACTGATGACTTCCCAATTTCCCTTTGTGATAAACGTGCTGGTGCTCTGTGCCAAAGAAGTTCATCATCAAATGTAGTCAGATGATGTGTGTGTGTGTGTGTGTGTGTGTGTGTGTGTGTGTGTGTGTGTGTGTGTGTGTGTTCTGTGCACTTACTTCGCTGACATGATTGATATGCTTGTAGTGATTGGCATCGCTCTCTAAAAGGTAAAAACTGTTCCCATCTGCAGCAAAGACGGGTGCTGATGGTGAAAACTAAAGGCAAAGGAATTCTGATATTAAGGCCTTTCATCAACACACGTACAGTTAGGCTGATATGTTTTTGAACCCATGCTAAAGTTGACTAAAAGGAGGAAAATAAAATCTTTTGGAAATTGATCTTAATGCCTTAAGCAAAAAAAAAATGAGGAAATATCCAACCTTTAAAGACAACAGTTTTCTTTGTGAATAATGCATCGAAAATAAATAAAAGTTATTCTTTAAAGAGACCCTATGCAACATTTTCATAATCATGAAATCGCTTAGGAATGGTTATTTTGCTTGACTGACCAGTTTTATCAAAAACAGTAATATTTCCTCCCTCCCCCAGTGTCCCTATCCGCGATTGCAACCTTGCAGTTTGTCTAGGAGGCGATCGCTCCTTGTTTACATCTGGAAGTCTGAAACGCGTAAGGAACGAGAAGAACCATGCTTGTAATTTATAAATATATATATAGCCGATATATGTATAAATATACACGCTAAAGATGTAGGGGAAGGTCTGCAGAGAAATATGCAAGCATAAAACGAGCGAAAACGAAAAGCGAAACCGAAAGCGGAGATGAAATCGCCAATCCTGCATAGTTTCTCTTTAATGTCATACTGTACGTATTCACACCCCTATGATAAATTCACATAGAGGCAGGCACATAGATACAGCTTTTTAATTTGTATAGGCCAGTTATTTCATGAATCCAGGAAGGATATGTATTTTGATAAAGTTCCCTTGGCCTTTGGAATTCACATCATCACGACACATACCCTTCACCATCTACAGTAATTGGCATGGTGCTTTTTCTTCTTCTTTTTTCAGTTAGCCTATTGATGCTCCATGAGCTCAATGCAAATCAAATCAGCTAATAGCCTACGATAACTTAACATTTTAGCATGGGTTCACACACCTATGAGCCTAACTCTATTAGTTATGTAGATTACCTGTAGTATTGGTCAAACAGTTTAAACATTAAAATATTGCTTCATTTCGACAATATAGACATTCAAGGTATTTAAAGGTAAAATCTGTGCAATATGGGCAAGAGTATGTCTTAAATATAAGTAGCACATTAGACTAAAAAAGACTAAAAAAAAAGAAAGAAAAAGAAAGTCAGAGCACTCACCCGACCCACCCAGCCATTTTGCATAATTTGTTCATGTTTCTGGAAAGAAGAAAAGACTATTTAATTTTTCACTCACTTTCACTCAATGGTAAAAGTATAGTTTAAATGACTATACTGTATATTTTGTCTTCAAAAGTACTGTCCGGTATGATGGCTAAATACAAATGGAGCAATGTGCTTAAAACTGAAAACTATCGGTATATAAAATAGGACCCACATTTCCCCTTGTTTGCATTACAGATCACTTACTATGCCCATAACCCAGCTGTTTCCATCAAAGTTGTAGACTTGCAGAAGCACATGGTTCTGGTTTCTCTTTTGCCACTGGACAGCGATGCGTCTGTCTGACGCCCAGGTAACAGTGCTCAGATAGTGATCACTATTGGGAAAAGGTTCATTTCAAAGAGTAATCCAGAGCTTTTCTGAGGGGTCTCTTAGCGCAGCGGATGCATTTATAAAACACATTTAGTTACAGTTTTTTCTTAGTCACTTTGGTACATTTCTCAGATCAGAACTACAGTACCTGTTCAATCTTCACATCATTGTGTCACTTCTCTGCTGTTGCCTACATTATCAATTGCTTATGTCTTGTTGATCAAAATGTATTATAATGGGTCTCTTTATTAGTCTCACCCTCCACAACATTTAAGCATTAGATTGTTACATAAGTCTTGACATGCAAAATTGTCATTGTGTTGTGGATGACCATTTGTGGCCCAACATCAGGAGGAGGAGGACTGCACTGTAATTCCTACAGCATTGCATGTACAGTACAGTTTTCCTTAAGGAGATTGTCCTATTATGTAAGGCCACAAATTCTCATATGACAACATGTTCAACCATTTTGCATGTAAAGACTTATAATGCTGTGAACTAATGTTGTGGAGGGTGAAATTATTCAGCAGAAAATTGTACTTCATTTGCATGAATGTACCAAAACGTTTGCAACTTGTTCAAAGACATGAGACAAGTCTGAGAAAAACTGTAACAACTCATTGCCATCATTCTGAAGCGTGTATCTCTCAGTTATGGAAATACCATCCTAATGTTTATTTTGGTAACTTCACAAGGCGTAACAGGAAGGCATTTGGCTGAGCAACTGAGGTTAATGTGTTGTTTTGTCCAAATGATGTCTGTCTATCGTCCTTGCACTCGGAGGACACTTTTATGCTTCATTCGTCCCTCATATCAATCGTCTTGGTTGCACCAAGTATGCATCCGTGGCAAAAACGACTTAATTTGGACAAAAATGTCCTTAAGGTGTGACCTACAATTTACAATAATTGTTATCAAAACTTCAGAACATCCCTCCAGAGGGCACTGTTATAGGCTATTGACAAAATGACACCGTTATATTGACAATTTGACAATTTGTCTTATCCACACACAGTGACACAAGTACTTGTCATTCTGATGGCACTGACATGTCCATTAACACTATTTACTTTTGAAGAACTACGGATTTTGCGTAAGAGACTTTTGCAGGTAATCCATGGTGTTTTGCTATTTGTACAAATTATTTTGAAAAATCCACTTACTGTTTTGCAAATGTTGAGGATGATTTGAGAAATATACTAAAGCAACTGAGAAAAAACTGTAGTCTACACCATCTACTACCCCTTAGACTCCATGGCAACTCATTTCCCATTGTGTAAAAGAAAATGAGCTACATTTAAAGGTCATATTGCGCCATGCAGTTAAAACCAAAACAAGTCAAAGTCAAATTAAATCCACTCGTCTTGTTCTTTGATGATGTTTTAATTAGGCATGTTCTACAACTAATGTGTTAACTTACTCAGCTCCAACAGAGTCCGGAACAACAACCTCAGTAATTGCTGATGTGTTCGACACATCAACAATGAACAGGCGGACTGTTGGGTTTTCAGCTCCTGGCTTCAGGCGCAAACCCAAAGGAGTCAAAAATAATGAGAGAAATATAGTCATAAATAAATCAGATATCCGACTAAAGCCAATCAAATAACACATGGTACTTGTTTTCACATTAACCAACAATGATCCAGTGTAATCAATCAGGTACATGAGTCAGATTCTCTTTTTTCAAATAGAGAAGTTATATCACTGGCAGAAAAACTACTGATGAGAGCAGTGTGTGCAAAGTGCATGACAGTCTTGAGTGTGTTACCCACACAAACCAGTCATGTTTGACCTTTGATTTTAGTCTGCACACATCAAGTTCAGAAGTCCACATGCAGACAGAAAACTTTACTCTTAAAAGATAAGTAGTTTGACCTGGCCCTTGTCACAGTAGAGTCGTTCTGCTTGATAATGTCTCAAAATGCCACTGAAAATCAGAGCTCCAATGTGAATGATGTTTTACAATGAGAATGACAATTGAGCCTCAAATAAAGAATCATAAAGCTCCAAAAAAGTTCTTCTTTTTGTTCCAATTAACATCTAAACTTGGTTTTATTGGACAATAAAGTAATAGGACCACTTATTTATTGTTCTGATTAGTGTTCTTTGCATGAAAAGTCCTACCTTAGGATAGGGAATCATGACAGTCTCTGGGTACTGCCCTTTTCCGTACCAGGAATATTCTATGATGGGGACGTTAGTATCATTGAATTCGGCGTAGGCCACATACGCGCTTTCTGGGGACCACCACAAGGCCCGGTTTGTGGAAAACATCTCCTCTGCAGTCACCACCATAACATAAACAACACAGTAACACAACAAAACAATTTGCTTGACATTTTCCAACTAGGCCTGTTTGATTGTTATTTGAGCACACCAACCACACAAATTCCTTAAGGAACATGAATTATCATGGCTCAATCTGCTTTGTTAATTTGTTAGTGTTTTTTTTTTTTTTTGCGAGCACACATAGTGGACATAAAAATGAAGAGGAATGTGATACATTTCTGAGAATGCAACAAAATGTGTAGTGAATCATTATCAAGAGCCACTTTCAGACCGTGGGGCCAAAGCCGAGCTGGCCAGGCCGTGCTGGGGCTAATTGCTTTCACACCTCTTGGCACGGGTGCTAACTGGGGCCCAATCGGGGCTACTAGCCCCTAATTTCTGGCCCAACCTATTGTAAACGTTGGGCCACATGGGGCTAGAGTCAGGCCAGAGGCGGTGTCACACCCGTTGCTGTGTGTGGAGTCCAGAAATATTGCACACCGAATTTAGAGATTACGTCCATGTTAAAGACATCTGCCTGTCAGTAGGCTAACTCTATCCAGAGATCACCATGCAGCACATTAAAAAGTGAACTAACATACAGTAACTAACTAACATTGACAAGCGTCCCACTAATTTAGGCTATTCCTGCCAGTGTGTTTTCTGCTATGAACCTTAAATTTTCCAGTAGCCATACATTTGTGGATTTGAACAAAGTCCCATTTGGTTCTTAGCAGGAGTGTCTCAGAGATTGGTGCTGGGTTGTGAACTCGGCATCGCGGCATCGTAGTGAAATTAAAATTCCACTGGAGCTCCATGTGGATTGTACACGCAGCCTTACAAATGTTGACGGTGACGGTAAAATGTAATTTGTGTTACATAGCTCATTTAGACACAAGTATGTTGTCTGTGCCATGCGTGTCTTTAGGAATCCACTGTATTGGGTTGTATAGAAATGAATATTAAGTGACATACATGTAAAAGGACAATAAAGAGGTGACTGACTTCGATAGCACAGCATAGGAAAGAGATACGCGATTTTCTGCTTATCCTGTTTGAAAATGGGTGGTAATGGTGACTAATGGCCTGACAGTCTGAACGTCAAGGTGAGGCTTGTGGACCTGGGCTACTAGCACCAGTTGGCCCCCAAATTAGCCTGGCCCAGGCTGGCTCGACGGTCTGAAGCCGGCTCTTAGGACTTCACCTATAACTTGACATCAGCCTGAAATATTTTCATACAGTATACTGCATGCTTCCCAGATGTGTTTAACTCAACACCACTTATAAACCTGAAACCCTTTCACTCTGTGTGATTTGCTTTGACTGAATTTGGGTACTGTTTAATGTAGAGGAGCAGACATCACTAACCTTCATAGACCCAGTCTGGAATTCCATTGAGGATCAGATTATCTTGTCCATTGCTGGTGACCTGCTTGGCTTCACTGGTTGGGCTGGCCTTCACATAAACGTTATTCTTCCACACATAGGCCTGGGGGTAGAATAACCATTATTGTTTCAAGTTTTTACAGTCACATATAGTTTGCAATATGTAAGGGATAATCAACGACGCGCCGTGCGTTTATAGGAAAATAATGCACGTCCGAAGTGGTAATAAGGTCCCGACGCCGCATTATTTTCCTATAAACGCACGGCGCGGAGTTGATTATCCCGCTTATACCACTGCTACTATCATTTTTGTTTATATTGCCGCTGTCTTAGATACAACGTTGCTGTTTTTACCGTTACATTCACATTGGCGAATTAATAGTCAAGTGTAATAAGCCCAAAAGAAGGGAACTACTGCATAGCCGTGCAGTATATCGAAAAGAGGATGGCTGGCATCTTTGATGATGGACGCAGCCCTCCTCTGACAGCGAGTGAAGTAGATCATTTGAAGCTGAGGGAGGTTAGCCCCAAAGATTTTGGATGCAGTCCTGACAGTCCTTGACAACATTTTGAGGTCATGAGCAGACAGGTTCCCCAGCCACACTGTGATGCATCTAGTCAGGACACTCTCAATGAGGCAGCGGTAAAAGTTCACTAGGGTTTTTGTTCCCACCCCAAAGCTCTTTAGCCTCTTCAGAAAGAACAGTCACTGCTGTGCCTTCTTGAGGATGCAGGTGGAGTGTAGAGACCATGAGAGGTTTTGTCACCTGTTTGAGCTACCTTGCTTAAACATCCCTTTTAGGCCATGTGGGGTACCAGCCACTGTTGTGAGTTATCTCAATGGATCTACACAATATTGCCAGAAGTATTTGCTCACTTGCCTTGACTCACATATGAACTTTAGTTCTTAATCCATAGGGTTTAATATGACGTTGGTCCACCCTTTGCAGCTACAGTATACCAGCAACAACTCTGGGAAGGCTTTACACTAGGGTGACCAGACGACCCGGTTTTCCTTGGACAGTCCCGATTTTGAGTGGCGTATCCCGAGTCCCGACAAAAGCCTGTCGGGATGCTAATATGTCCCGGTTTTCACCAACCACTATTGAAATTTGGTTTTAATATAGCCTGATCACTACCTACACCCATGTATGATTTGTGTGTGTGATCGTGTGCCAGTCAATCGCAACAGTCTGCACAATCTTTGCAGTCAACGTTACATTGTTTCATTGCCACGTTTTAATGGCTAGCAGGTTACGCTACGACAATGCTGAAGAGAAAGACATCATTCTCAATAACCTATTAGTCCGTGAGCCAGAGGGGTTGGTCGTTACCAAAAAGGTGGCAAACCATACCGTTTCTGAAAGCCTGGAATCTCAGCTTTTCAATGATGTATAATGGCCATCTGACAAGAGTAGCTGTTTAGAGTTATCACACATAATGTAAACTAAGGTTGAGAAATTAATATGGCCGAGTTTCGTTTTCAAAAAATGTTTTCATGCATAGGCTATCTGGATAATAGGTGAGGAATGTTTAGGAGTCAGACAGTGCAGGCCCTAATCTCTGACTGAAAGTGCACAGAATTTGTGTATTTACTCAGCAATATTTAAGACATTTTCTCGGGGGTGACCCCCGAACCCCCACTACCGTTTGGGCTTAAGGACGGCTACGAAAAAAAGGTTTCACCTGTCGCATGTTGACGTTAGCCTACTTTTGATCACGCACAAAGTGTCCCGGTTTTAGTTCAGATAAATCTGGTCACCCTACTTTACACAAGGTCTAGAAGTGTGTTTATGGGAATGTTTAACCATTCTTTCAGATGCACATTTATGAGATCACACACTGATGTTGGACGAGGAGACTGGCTCTCAGTCTCCAGTCTAATTCATCCTAAAGGTATTCTATTGGGTTGAGGTCAGGACTCTGTGCAGGCCTGTCAAGTTCATCCACACCAAACTCTGTCATCCATGTCTTTATGGACCTTGCTTTGTGCACTGGTGCACAGTCAAGTTGGAACAGGAAGGGGCCATCCCTGAGCCCAGCTTGGTCCCTTAGTTCCAGTGAAAGGAACTCTTTGTGGGAACAGTTTGTGGATTGCCCCTTCCTGTTCCAACATGTGCACCAGTGCGCAAAGCAAGGTCCATATGTTTTGGCAAGGAAGAAGACAGAGTTTGCACTGGTACACAGTCATGTTGGAACAGGAAGGGACCATCCCCAAACCTTTGGGATGAAGTAAAGCGGAGACTGAGAGCCAGTCTCCTCGTTCAACATCAGTGTGTGACCTCACAAATGTGCCTATGAAAGAATGGTCAAAAATTCCCATAAACACAATTTTGTCCTTGTGGAAAGCCTTCCCCGAAGAATCTAAACTGTTACAGCTGCAAAGTGTGGACCGACGTCATATTAAAACCTATGGATTAAGAATGGGAAGTGAATGAAGTTCATATGTGAGTCAAGGCAGGTGAGCAAATATTTTTGGCAATATAGTGCATCTTCTCAGATGAATGGCTATGAGCACACATGCCATATTGATTATTTATCTTGATTAATCATAGATTTAGACTATCTTTAACGGAGCTATTAAAAACTAAAATAACGTAACTGTATGTGCAGACATCATAGAGCATACAAGAGGGTACTTCATGTGAAGACATTCATGGGTTTGTGGACTTACTTACTTTATTGGGAGCCAAAGGTGCATCATAAAATCGCACGGTCACTATTCACTCTACCTTTACAACTTCACTCATGATAAACCCCCACACAATGAACACAACAGAAAATAAATCCCAAAGCTAATGTTCTGCAGTGCAGTCATAAAGTCATCCAGTGAGAGATAGTACAGTCAGATCTTATGATCGCCCTACATGTGAATATTACAATTATCTGCAGATCAGTGAAATACTCAGAGATAAGGCTTTAAGCACTGCAGTCATATAGATATAATAACATTGAGCCTGTTGTGTGAATACTTGGATATGTATGCATGACAGGTATGGAAAGATTTACACAGATATTGAGATACACATCTTTGGGTTACACTATTTGCTAATAAATAATTACTATCTCATGTTATAGTGTGACTTATTTGCAGTGAAGCCATTTACCTTGACGGTAGGGAATAGCTTTAGCATATTGTACTTCAGTTATACATACCAGTGCATTGCCAGTTGGTGCCCAGGCCAAATACTGGATGTCATGAAGGTTTGTGCTCACAAAAACCCTAAATGGAATCAGACGATAAGACTGACTGTACACAAAGATTTGTATTTTTTTCTAAAAAATGCTGACCTATGTACAATGAATAATGTAGTGTATACAATCGTTTAAGTTCATTGGGCTGCTATAGGAATATTTATGAGGTTAATAAGTTTCTTACGTCGAAGTAAGATCATAGAGGTGGTAGGATGCTGTAAAGGAATGTCTCCATAGCTGTAGAATAAAAAGGTTGGTGTTAAATAGATTTCAGTTGATAAATACTCCCTGTGTAATTATAGTCATCTGTGTAATTATAGTCAATAATCGCTGTGTAATTATAGTCATCCCATTATGTCTTATTGTAAATTGTGCTGTACATCTTATCTCATTAAGATAAAATATTGACTAGAGTCATTACCTTGGAGTAGTTGCTCATGAGGGCGACATATTTCTTATCCCCAGAAATCATATAATCATAGGCTTCTTTTTGATCCTAATGAGGAAATAAATGTGAAACAATAATTACTTGTTTCTTTCAAAAACACACATCCAAGCAAGTATAGACATATTTATCCTTATTTTATCTATATATAAATCTTACAAATATATCTTTTTCCAGAAACACTGATCCTTCACTGTCAGCAGCTGCAGCACTGTGCTGGTAGACTTTGCCATCACTTCCTCTGT
The DNA here is from genome assembly GCF_963854185.1 of Sardina pilchardus. Taxonomy (NCBI): domain Eukaryota; kingdom Metazoa; phylum Chordata; class Actinopteri; order Clupeiformes; family Clupeidae; genus Sardina; species Sardina pilchardus. The sequence continues at coordinate 29,511,306 of NC_085016.1, read as the reverse complement.
GAACATAATCTGTGTCTTTTCAATAGATGGGGAAAAAAATCAAATGAACATAAATCAGCAAATAAAACAAGTATACCTAGTATGACCTCCTTCCTTCCCTGTTTTGGAGAACAGTTTAGTAATCGCTGAGGAATGCATCTACAAACAACTGACTTGGAATTGTTATACTTCTTGAATCTCCAAAAAGACCGGTAAATCAAAAGTGGCTGAGAAGGAGATGCTAAGAGGCTGTTTATGTTGTTTGGGAAATGTTATACAGAGTAAAAGTGTGATATAGGCCTACCTGAGATCCAGCGCAGGTTGTACGACCTTGCCCGGATGCTAGTGTTGAAGTTGTCCTCCAAAGTAAATGTCCGCTTGGCCTCTATCTTCTCCTCTTAAAAGTACAAAGATTACGTTTAATTTAGATTCCTCTAGTTTTGCCATCACACTAGAGACTACCAAATCAACTCCACATTAATCTGTACTGGATTATCTTCTAATGTTTTTTTTTTTTTCCATTAATTTAATTATTTAATTAACTATGAGTGCTGACTAGGGTGTCGCACTTACCGTTCAAAAATATGGCAGTGGGGACAGCTATTAAGACGACAACGACAACCAACCCAATGATTCCCAAGATCCACTTTCCAATTGTGTTCTGTGAGATTAAAAATAACAATAATAAATATACAAAAATCAGCGAATGTAGGCCTACTACACTATGCAATATAAGAAATCAAGTCTGCAACTTTCAAGTTAGTATTTTAACATGGGTTGCTTCCGTTTTGCGCTGGTACAAACTAAGTTGCTCCCTCATTCAGTTGCTCATTCATTAATTCGACATTGATTGCGTTATAGGACAGTCGTTGAAGCAGACGTGAAGGTAAAAGGTTAGTAGCCTAGGCTATATCTACGCAGGGTAGGTTGAATTTTCGTTTTTTAAATACTGACCATTGCGGTGGATAGGGTTGTTGGTCGGTTTGGTCAAGTCCAGGTCTTATTTTGAGTCCAATGTGGTCGAAATTGCATGAAAATGTAGCCTACTAAAATGTAGTTACTTCCAGCCTACTCCGTCACGAGTCAAAAAAGCACAGCTATAACAGTGTGTTAAATATTATCTGAACACCGGTTGTAAAGTAGCCCAGACAATAAAATTCCCATAGCTTAAAGTTCGCCCAGGTAATGGATATTGGCTAACTTACAGGCTTATGGGCAGCTTTGCTCTGCGTTCAGCATACATATCCTTCATATCGAATACTGTAAAGATCCTGTGCGCTTTGTTTTGGGTGGAAATGCCGTAGCATGATTTATTAGCTTTTACTGACTTAACAATCCTCAAGTCAAGTCTTTCTTTATGGGGGAACTCGATAGAGAAAGTCAATCCATGGTCAGAAAAAAAAACCTGTGGAGACTGATTTAAACCGACAGCTAGATAGCTGGCTATCTTTATTTCGGCTTGAAAGTAAACACTTCAGGGTTTGAATCAGTCGGTCCCGTGCATGTGTACACTTGCTTCACTTAGCTTATGAGGTTACAGGAATGTAGGATATGAGCTTGGCTGGAGAACATGCCAACAACTTAAAGACTAACACAGGGAAAACCAGTTGCAATCTTCTGCTGTTCCATTGGCATGAGCTACTAGGCCTATTTTAGTTTCGAAATAACTGACATATAGGCCTATAATTCATATCTGTATTTTTATATAGCCAACAACGAAGCATGTTTGTTGTATATATGTTTATTTGTATTATTATTTATATATATTTTAATGAGAGGTACATACAAATATTAATCAAATAAAATATCAAGGCCCCCCTAAATACAGGCCCTAGGCCTACGTACATACAGTAATAGGCTACAGCTGAGGCCAAAATGATTAGCCCCCCAGGAATTATGGAACATTTTCCTAAAATGATTCCCAGTGTTTGAAGATACAACTTGATAATCAAACATTCACCGGTACTATTTAGTAACTTTTGGTACATTTTGGAATATGAAATACATTTTTAGATTTGCATACTGTATTAGCCCGGGGGGTGGTCAATAATATTACCACCATGTGCTTTTTGCTATCAAAACACACTTAATTAACCAATCAGCTTTCAAACCACACCTGTCAGTTGGCTTCATAACAACACCTGAGCATTCAATCAGCATATTAAGGACTCCAACTCCAAGGAATAAGGCACGTGTATTACTGTATTGAGAGGGACTACTCTAACTCACCATGCCAAAGACAAAGGAAATCAGTCTTGAGCTCAGAAGAGGCTCACAATAAGGGGTAAGGCTATACTGCACTTTCCAAGCATTTCACAGTGTCTAGAACTGTTGTAGGTTGCATCATTGCCAAGCATAAGGAGACACATTCTGTAAGGGCGCACTCACATAGGTACGTTTCACCCGTACCGTACTGGAGCACAGTTGCCTCTGGTCCCTGGTCTGCGCTCACACTGCATATAATCAAACCGCACTTGGGTACGATTGAGTTGCTGTGTTCTAGAATCTTTATGCAACGTGTGATTGTTAATTGGAACGTTATTGTTTATTTCATCATTAATGACGTCGTGCTTCCATGCGTACCGTACCAGAGTCCACCTCATCCAAGGGCGTACTCACACTAGGCAATTCGTACCGTACCCGAGTACACTTTGCCCCTAAAGTCCGGTTTCACCCGTACCGTACTGGAGCACGGTTGCCTCTGGTCCCTGGTCTGCGCTCACACTGCATATAATCAAACCGTACTTGGGTACGATTGAGTTGCTGTGTTCTAGAATGTTTATGCAACGTGTGATTGATAATTTGAACATTATTGTTTATTTCATCATTAATGACGTTGTGCTTCCATGCGTACCGTACCAGAGTCCACCTCCTCCAAGCGTACTAGCGTACCGTACCCCGGTACGGAACGAAGTGATCACACTGGTCAAACGAACCGGACTTTAGGGGCAAAGTGTACTCGGGTACGGTAGGAATTGCCTAGTGTGAGTACGCCCTAAGAAACAAACCTGGGCATAGTCATAAGCACAAGATTTCAAGAACTCTGGAGAGGAACATACTGTAGTCAGAGATGTCAGCAGGAAGCCCTGGCCATCTGCCAAGATCATTTTTGCTGACCTAATCTCTTCTGGAGTTGATGTTTCAAGGAACACTGTTGGGAGGGCTTTTCATCGTGGTGGGATTCAGGGCCATCATCTCAGAAGAACCCCTTTACTCAAAGAGCGGCACATCACAGACAGACTGAGGTTTACCCGTGAACATTTGAAAGATAAAGATGAGTTTTAGAAGTCTGCTTTGGTTTGATGAGACTAAACTGGACACAGTTCCCACAATTAAATGACAGTGGGAACATCATGCTGTGGAGCTGTTTTTCTGTTTGTTTCTGTTTTTGTAGCCTTGCTTGGGTGCATGACATTATGAAAATAGACTCAGAAATTGGCTCGTGGTCTAGTTTAGGTTGTCGCTGGGTCTTCCAACAAGACAATTACCCAAAGCAGACATCAAAATTCGTCCAACAGTTCCTCAAGGATACCAAAACCAAGGTCCTGGAGTGGCCTGCACAGAGACTAGACCTCATTCCTATTGAGAATCTGTGGCCGGTGCTCAAAGTGAATGTCCATGCTTGGAAACCATGGGAGTCATTCCGTGTGAAATCAGACAAAATCCAGGAAAATGGTTGCAGCACCGACTCGGATTTTCTTCCAAGTTTGTCTACACAATGTTTAGGTTCCATAACTAAAATCTGTAAAATATTTTTTTTCAATTCTATTGTTTTCATTGCCTTTTTGCCCTTGCCTTTTTACACTCTCTAAATGACCTTATCTTGGAGGCCATGTTAAGAGTCATTGCATGAGAAAACCAGGCAGAGGTGGGAAGATGGGGGTCGGCCAAATCGGCTCATACTTTGTATATGTGATAAGTATGTGGAACTATGAACAGCCATATACTTAAAACCCTCCAGCTGTTGTTATGGAGTTCTGGGACCCCTCTCAGAGACCCTCAAAAATCCAACAATTCATGGCTGAAAATGACTGAAATTGCCATTTCTACAATGATTATCCTGATAAAGATATGAACATAAGCTTCACATTTCCATAGAGCCTAGGTAGCATAGTTTTAAAGACCAAAAGGTGCACCGAGGGGTTATCTACACCACTGAAAGCAGAATTTTCCTCCCTCTAAATTTCGGTCATTTTTAAGAAGCATTATCTCGTATTCGCAGTGGCTTTGGTGGATGGTTTTACTGTTGCTGGAGAAAGGAACATCTACTGATTCAAAAACAATTGTCGTCTAATTAGGCCACACATAATGTGTGCCGTGCCAGGAGGGTCTTTAGCAGGATTTGTCGTGTTTTGGCCTATGATAAACCATATTCAGATCGCCATCACATGGCCATACCATGGCATTACATCACAAACAGATGTAATGCCAGATGTTTGCGATGTAATGGCATGGTATGGCCACTCGGTGGCGATCTGAATAGTCTAGTTTCAAATGTATGACAACCAAGAACAACAATGCATGCAGAGGTCTGCACTCTTTGAGTGCTTTTCTAGTTAATTAAAGCTTTCTTTAACAATTTGTCATACAGTGACACAAAAATTTACCATAAATTACCCTATAGTGAGATATTATTACCTGGTTTATTATACTCCAAAACCCGAAAACCCCCCGTAAAGACCCTCCTGGCACGGCGCACATTATGTGTGGCCCAATTAGACGACAATTGTTTTTGAATCAGAAGATGTTCCTCTGTCCAGCAACAGTAAAACCATCCACCAAAGCCACTGCGAATGTGAGATAATGCCTCCTAAAAATGACCAATTTTAGAGGGATGAAAATTCTGCTTTCAGTGGTGCAGATAACCCCCTAGTGCACCTTTTGGTCTTTAAAACTATTCTACCTAAGCTCTATGGAAACATAAAGCTCATGTTCATATCTTTATCAGGATAATCAGGGTAGAAATGGCAATTTCAGGGGGGCGCTGTGGCGCAGCAGGCTACAGCGCTCGTACCATTTACGGGTCCGAGTGCCCACGGGGACCCAGGTTCGAATCCGGCCTGCGGTCATGTCCCGATCCCACCCCATCTCTCTCTCCCACTTGCTTCCTGTCTACCACTTCACTGTCCTGTACTAATAAAGGCAAAAAGCCAAAAAATATACTTTAAAAAAAAAAAAAGAAATGGCAATTTCAGTTATTTTCAGCCATGAATTGTTGGATTTTTGAGGTTCTCTGAGAGGGGCCCCAGAACTCCACAACAAAAAAGAGTTCGAGGGTTTTAAGTATATGGCTGTTCATAGTTCCACATACTTATCACATATACAAAGTATGAGCCGATTTGGCCGACCCCCATCTTCCTACCTCCTGCTGGTTTTGCCTGGTTTTCTAGTGCAATGACTCTTAAGGTATTGATATCTTCAAAAGTATCATTCCTAGCCTGACTAAACTTTATAGAATGGAAGACAAGCATGTTCTCAGTAAGATTCAATGATTACATGTTTGTACCACAGTCTCATTGGTTGTACAGAAGTCCCAAGTTTCTGAAAAAACATGCAAAAAAAGTGATATTGAGGGTCTCAAAACTCTTTTCTTGGGACACACCTGCCAAAAATGAGTATTTTCAAGCTGTAAAAATGAAACAATTTCAAGGTCTGAAAAAGATATGAAGACAGATGATTTGCACAGAAATATTTCACAGGCCTTGGTTGTAGGACTCATTGATGATATAGACAAAGTTTGAACAAAATCTGAGACGGTGCAGCAACAACCTTATCTGATTTGACACGGAATGATGTAACCTACCTACTGTAGACCCCTACTATCACAGAATACTGGACTTCTTGTAATCCAAAGAATTAAAAAAAAAAGAGGCAGAGCTTTCTACTACCCTGCACCCCTCCTCTGGAATAATAAACTCTTTTAGTGCTCTTCTACAAAGCCATCATCTCATCTTCAATCACTGTTTGGTATGGAAGCTCTGACAGTCGCACCAAGAGGAAATTAGAAAGAGATGTCACCAAAACATCCAACATCACTGGTTGTGACCTTCCACCAGTCCACTCTCTGTATGCTGAACAGAACACAGCTTGAACTGAGCAACCAAGATCATCAGGGACGCCTCACATCCGAGCCATGATCTCTCTAACTTCTGCCCTCTGGAGGACACTATAGATCTCTGAAAACTGAAACGACTTGCCTCAACAACAGCTTCTACGTACCTTTCAGCAATTAGACTCCTGAACTCCTGAAGATCCTGAAGAACTCTACTTATTTATTTATTTATTTATTTACCGAGCTACAACAAATACCACTGAAATTGTTGTATGGCAGTTTCTATTATATCTATTCCCTCCCTCAAATTGATTAGCAGACACCCTCCTAGGGGTGTTATTGGAATGAACCACCTGCTGTGTGCTCGTGTGACTGGCACCCCAGTCATGCGTCCCATGGCTGCTGACCGTACCTGCACTGGTGTTGACTACACTCCACCATGCCTTAGTTATGCTGCTATAGCATAGCACTGTCATGGACTTTTCATATGTCACACCGTACAACTCCTTTTCTCTCCCTCTCTCTCTCTCAACTCTCCCTCTTACCTCCTCTCTCTGTTGTGCCGGTCAACTCCCTCTGCCCTCCCCCTCTCTCTCAAATCTCCCTCTCTTGCCTTTTCTCTCTATACTACTATAGTATAGCACTATAGTACCATTGATATACTTATTAATACTGACCATCATGACTTAAAGTAATACTAACCCACTTTTTATCTCTCTTTCTTTCTCTTTCACCTTACCTCACCTACCAGTCATCAGCCATCCTTTTGTCTGGCCCTCATCACACCTGATGACCCATCCCTATGACTGCCATACCATCACCCGTTGCTGTTCCCTAGCCTGGATTCCTGGCCAACGCACCCTAGCGATCCACTAGGCCTACTTGCCCTATTACAATTCCTTTTTATGCCTTTAATGCAACAGGACAGTGAAGAATGACAGTAAGTGAACAGACCTTTTTTTTTACCTCTTTTTAGTCAACTTTAGCATGTGTATGTAAACTTATGACCACAGAGATATACAAATGAAACGCTGGAGTCGGAGGGTGTGGTGTTCTGTCCCAAGACCCCATTTCTATTCACAGACAAATGTTTCACAGCTGGGTCCTGTCTCTGCTGAGTGCAATGTTTGCAAGCACTTTGCTCTCAAAAATTAGAAGGTGGGAAACACAGCAGATATTGGTTGAAAGAACAGAACAAAGAAATGTGGCATTTCTGTCCCTAACTCTTTGACACAGTTTTCTTGTTGGAGTTGAAGTATTTACTCAACAGAGTCCCCCAGAACTGCATTCACAGAAAAACAGTGCATCATTGTCATTCAGTGTGTGCTGTTCACTAGTTCAATTCAGTTTTTTCCCCATCTGATGGTAGTTTTAATGTCAAAGGTTAATTGACAGTCACTCCACAGATTTCTATGGCATACTCTCATTTACGTCACTGGAAGAATGGGCCAGCTTTGTGAGGCAACAGTAGTGTTTTACTACAGTGGCATGTATATCCAGTTGGGGGTAAAGTACATTGCCCATAAAGTACATCTACTCACAAACACATTGTAAATAGCTCACAGGATGTTCGGTTGAATACTTCTTAATTATTGTGTATGATTTACTGGCAGAGTACGATCATCAACACGTCACACTTATGTTCAGGCAGCTATCCATGATGTCATCAAATATAATTATGAAAGAGTATGATGAGACATCACTTACTATTAGACTATTACATTTCAAAATTAGAAATAGCAAATAGTCAAAACTGTATGAAGACTGTATGAAGGTTCTGTGAAGCTGACAGTCTCCATCCATTTTTCTGAGATAATAGACACTTGTCTTACTGTATGCCATGTCTTTTTATTATGTGAGCAAGACTTTTGATCTAACAGTAACATCTGCTGATTGTCACATACACAGGATTTGGTCAATGAAGACCTGAGCAGGCACACTCAACTAGATCCAGCAAGCAAGATAAAACCCTAAAAGCCTCCTAAAAGCTTCACAAATATCAGGCCTTTCTTTATGGTCAGTGAACATGCAGTGTGGCTCATGTCATCTCCCCCAGTCCGGATTTCCTTAGCAAACAGTCAGATCACTCTTTGATGCCTAATGTGCCATGTAGTGAGCAACATTAGATGGACCACGCCTCCCTTTTATTTCCCTTTAGGCAAGTCAGCAGCAAGGGCTGTTAATGAAATTGAGTACAGTTGTCACCCCTGCACACATTCTGTATTTTATTGAAGGCCCTGGTAGCATTTGAAAGAGATAACATAATAAATGATAAGGGCTGTACTGTGGCTTTCACACTCTCTTTGTTTACTCTTCTCTGACTGGAAGCTTAGGCTGTGGTTTTGTGTAAATAAAGCATCTTATCGTTTGAGATCATATCATAAGAAGGAATTTCAGATGTGTCACATGAGTGACTTAGATAGCTTTTGAAATTGACCTTAAAAGGTTGATGTTTTCATTTTATGTTGTGTAGAGCATACCAATGTCTGAATGTGTTCTGTATAACCCTAAGATCCTCTGTTGCTGCAATTTGCTGATGAAAGATCTTCTTAGAAGTACAGCTCTGACATTCATTCATTCTCATGTTTGTATATGACAACTTCAAAATACTTAACATGACTTTTAATGGTATTCTGGGAAAATGAACGTTTATGCAAATGCAAAACCCCAACTTTTATTTCTTTACAGTGTGTGTGTGTGTGTGTGTGTGTGTGTGTGTGTGTGTTGTGTCTGTGTCTGTGTCTCTGTGTCTCTCTCTGTGTGTGTGCACACTTTTGTCTTATTATGCAAATATCTGCTTATTTTCTGTTTGTTTGAATCACATTAGTAATAATGCACATCCTTTACATGTTGAACCCTCTTTTCCTGTGTTTACTACCGGAATATCCGGTGTCTAACAAACTGCCTACATGACTCATTTGCACACTCTGGTGGTATTAATCCTGAAACAGTCAAAATATGAGGTACACTGAAGATAGCAAAGGAGCATGCAACAGGTTCAGCGACACAGTTTTGTACGAGTTATCCAAATGTGAAATCTGAACCACTGAACATTCATAGTTGGGTAGTTAATGGGTAATTTGAAAACATTATCTGATTGTAAGGTCACTCTATTCTTAAACAACAGGAGTTGACGCAAAGTTCTTCACAGTTGAGGCAGTTAAGAGCTGACCATGAACAAATACATTTGAGGAGCATGGAGACATGGAGTCATATATGGCAGGGATAAGAAAAAATATAAGAAAAAATATAAATCATTGTTAAGGTTAAATAAAGAAATAGAATAGTAAATAGAATACTGAATACAGGTAAAATTCAGGTAAAAGAATACATAAAATACTGATAGATACAACCATCTGGAATGTCTGTCTGTCTGTCTGTCTGTGTCTCTCTCTCTCTCTCTCTCTCTCTGTGTGTGTGTGTGTGTGTGTGTGTGTGTGTGTGTGTGTGTGTGTGTGTTTATGTGTCATTCACATATCTCTCAAACCATTTGTCTGGTGCCTAGCTACAGGCATGAGTGATTGCAGTGCCAAGTTTCAGGTTGTTTAGATAAGAAATGCAAAAGATATCCTTGTTGGTGGAATGAGTTGCTCTCCCTTCCTTGCATAGTTGTGGATCTTTCAACATGCACTTAGTTGATTTAGTTTATTTATTTAGTTGATTATTTTTTAAGCATTCATGGGTTTTATCCGTTCACTTTCCACAGGTGTATAAAATCAAGCATCTAGATTATGAATGCAGACTGCATGGGTCTTGATTAATACACCTGTGGAAAGGGACCTGATAAAAACCCATGGATTGATTGAATTGACATTAAATGTAACTATTTTATTGTTGCTATTTTATTGTTGCTATTTCATGCCGCTTTTGACAAAAGCAACTGCTAAATACCATAATCACTAAGCATCTGCTAAATACCATAATCATAACCATGAATATTGTCATAGAAGCAAACATTGGCTTTTGCCATCTAGCCCTCTAGTCTTGACAATCACCACCATATTTCAAAACTGTCTGCACTTGCTAAGATCTTGGAGTGTTTGGTTCCTTCTCAGCTTAGAGACTACAAAAGTAAAGCACAACATACTCAATTCAGCTCAATCAGGCACATAGGGCCTGGCATAACATTAATATTACTGCAGCTACTCAGGTATTCAAATTCAAATTCTAGACAAGAAGATGAGCTGCGCTGCCCTGTTCAATCACTTGTCTAAGACCTTTGACATAGTCGATCACTCTATTCTCATTTAAAAGTTCTGGATATTGGCTGGAGCACCAATGCTGTTGGTTGGTTTAAGAATACGTTTTAGCTGATGGCCATAGATCAGAGAGCTGTGGATTGCCAAAATACATCTTTATCCGTATCACACAGTTTTATATTGCTCCACTCTCACCCTAGCTCAAGCTTCCCAATCCTTACAGCAGTGCTTTAAAAATAAATAAATAAATATGTTGATGTTTTGGCTCATGTTTGTGTATATAGTTGGTTAAAATGAAATGACAATACTTTAATGATATTGCTTAGGTAGGCCTACTGTAAGTTGTGCTGAAAGAAAGCATATCAATATCTATGACTGCACATTCCTGAGACCTACAGTATAAAGTCTTTATACTGCATACTTGCATAGTAATGCAAAATGCACTGTGGCAAGTGACTGTAAACTCATGTCAGCACAGCTGTACACCGGGCTTGAGGATACAATTCAACTATTGATTTTAAACGGGTTACTGCTATATACTGTAGAATTCCAATCACATCATCTGATGGCACACAAATCTTAAAATCACTCACTAAGGTATTGTGTACAGGTTCTGGACATCTGCTGGCTTCTCTAGGCAACTGAAGAAAAGTGACAAGCCAAATATTCTAGTCCACCAACAAATGATGGTGACAAAACTGATAACAAAGCACAAAAAGGAAGAAGAATCCAGAGGTAGTAGCATCTGTTCATTTACTACAGGCCACTTTCTGTAATCTCTATCTGACAAAACCATGATCATGTACTTCACCAAAACTCTCTCTGCCTACCTTGAGAGGATTGTGAAAGCCCAGACTTTCTCTCCAAAAGAACACAGAAGGTGCTGGTGCACAGTCATGTTGGAACAGGAAGGGGCCATCCCCGAGCTGGGCTTGGTCCCTTAGTTCCAGTGAACGGAACTCTTAATGCTTCAGCACTAACCAAGAGATTTTGGACAATTCCATGCTCCAAACATTGAGGGAAGTTTGGGGATGGTCACTTCCTGTTGAAGCTGTTATAGCTGCAAAGAGTGAACTGCTGCTATATAAATACACTCAATCAACCATATCAAATGTTTTCTACGCATCTAGACTAATCAATGCTGTAAGTGACTTGCTTTTTTCAATTCTATTTATAACAAGCAATGTTCTTCTATTTATTATTGTCTTGGGTTTGATGTCCTCTAACAAAGCCTGTTTGATCCTCATCAATAATATCATATAAAGTGTTTATAATCTGTTTGCTAGGATTGAAGCATATACTGTATGTTACAGTCAACATTTAAAATTGATATAGGCCTATCATTTTGACATAATTCTTTATTCTTTTAGGGAACTTTCTGTTGCTTTGGAGAACATAGTGATGATCGCTTCTTTCCATGATGGGGATACAGTTTTCTTTTAAAATTCACTCGAAGGTAGTGAGAAAAAGTGGAGTTAGCGCTTGGGTAAGTTTGTTATACTACTCAGGTGGAAATCCATCACTACCTGGTGCCTTATCACTAGATGACGATCAGGATGTCAGCAAGAAGCACCTCCAGTATGTAGTTTTTCTCCATAGAATTATGTATTTGTAGTGTTGATGATTGTCCCTGGGTTAATTGGTATCATTTGAGTGAATCTGTTTAAGTAAGTTGCATCATCATATACTGTACTTTTTATTGCATATTTTTGAAAATATATTGAAGTGGACAATACATGTAGCGCTTAAGTTAACAGTTATTGTTATTGCAAAAAAACCCATTATATTCAAGGTATATTGAATGTATATCAGCATATTCAGAACACCAATAACATCCAAGTTGGTGACAAAATCTTGACAGCACACTTTGGGCAACATACGTAGAGTGCAAAACTACACTGTAAAAGCTTTTTGCAGTTCCATCCCTGACCACAGAACTACATACAGTAGTACACAGTCGGAATGTCAGGTGTTTATCTGTATGTTTCTAGCCCCTACTGTCTTATTGGAGACTGACTTGGGGGCCCACTACTTGTGACTGCCCATACATATTTCTGAGATTGAAGGGGACTTCACATTGCACGTGGCTTGCACTGCGCTCGCTGCTAGGTTGCTCTTGGTTGAGGTAATGTCCAAAAGATTTTTTATATCCAACATGATTGAACTCGACTGTGACGCGCAAGAGGGGTAAAGTGCCAAAATGCTGCTTGTCCTGCGCTTTATTCAATGCAGCGACATACCAAACCTTGCATAAGCAAACCATTGAAAAGAATGGGTTTCATAGTGTAGCACTGCTGTTTCACGTGCAATGTAAACCCACTTGAGAGTAATTGCAGGAATGTGACCCAGTGCATATGAGTGTGTACAAGTATCCATTTTTGCAAGGTGAAAGTGCTGCCATCAAGTGGTCAAACTTGTGCCCCATAGGCCACTTTAGAATAACACAGGTGTTGCGCTGCAACTACTTCAGTATATTTTGTATCTTTGCAGTGCCAAGCAAATAAAAGAAAATGAAAAGACTGGACCATAAAGAATTCATTATTAATGACATATCATGCTGGCCATTGCATTACAAATGTGTAATTATAATGTTTATTGTGCCTATTTGCAAGCATTTTACCTCTTTATTTGTGTCCACAATCCAGAATAGATTAGGACAGAAATGTGAGTGTTGGCAATAACAAAGTGTTCATCTTCAGGACAGAACTTTAGAATGAGACCGACAGCATTATCACTGTAAAATCTTGAGCTCATTAAGTCAGATCCTATTTCTCTGCCCACAACACCCCCCACTCATGTTGCTGCGGGCTCTGCTCCGGGGGGCATAGGGGCATGCCTTGTGAGTTCTCTGGATGCCAGCTCTGGTCCTCCACTGCACTACCCGCTCATTGGTATGCTGCACACAGGGCACGGCAACACACGCATCGGGAAAGCTGCCATCCCAGATGGGTCATGGAAGGAGTCAGAATGCACAGCTGGGCATGTCGGTATACTCTCCCCCCGCCCCTCTCTCTCTCTCTCTCTCTCTCTCTCTCTCTCTCTCTCTCTCTCTCTCTCTCTCTCTCTCTCTCTCTCTCTCTCACACACACACACACACACACACACACACACACACACACATACACACACATCATATATGTACATATAGACTTACATACATATATCAAGACCTCTTTTCCAAAACACTATAAATCCATTTTTTAAATCATTATTGTCTTATATCATGTTATTTAATTGTGTATTTCTGGTAATATCAATACAAGTGTGTAAAATGAAGAGCACACTGTATATGTGTGTGTGTGTGTGTGTGTGTGTGTGTGTGTGTGTGTGTGTGTGTGTATTTATATATGCACAAGAACCAACAAGCATGCACGCACGCACAAACACACACTAGCACACACACACACACACACACACACACACACACACACACACACACACACACACAGGATTTGCCCACTTCTTCTGGCAGTTTCTTCAGAGCAATCTCGCCCTCTTGATCATTTGAGCCCACTTTGCTCTATCAAAGGAGAGCCACATCTGTCAAATATGAATATGAGATATGGGGACAAACGTGGGACAGTGATCACTTTTGTCTTCTCTCACTTATAGTCTCTCTACCTCTCCTCCCTCTTTCTCCCTCTGCCTCTGTAATCTTTCCCTCCCATTTTTCAACTTCCCTCTACCTCTCTCTCTCGATTCCCAGTTTCTTCCACTGTACTATCATCTTCTATTAACTTCCTTTTTACTTCCTCTCTCTCTCTCCCTCTCTCTCTCTGTCTTTGTGGAACCTGCTGCTCAGTCACATGGCGCTCCGTGGTGGGCCTTTGCTCCTCTGCCTCACGACCCATGGGGCACAGGCTCACAGTAGGCTCTGTTGTTCTGCCTCTGGCTCGCCTGCTCAGCTGAGGGCTACTGTATATTAACAAACAAATACAGTATGTTCTGTTTCCCTATGTTAGCCCTCTCACTCACTCAGGGGTACCGGTAGCATATTTTCCATTGCCTCTGTTGTTCATGTTTATCAGTAGTTTTTTGCACATTATTTTCAAATGTTTCCATCCATCCTTTCTCTCTCTTTCCATCTGGCCAGTCTTTCACATGCACACAGTCACAGATCAGTCACAGAACTTTTTTAAAAAAACTAGCCCTCTCACATTTCAAAAATGTCGCCGCTCATTGTCCCTTATTATGAATGAATAGGCCTTCATTCATGTAGTTTGTCTTTGACTCCTTTCGTGGTGTGAAGGGATAGCATATTAGTATTCTCATCCCAGAGTGTGGGTTCAGCACCAAAAATGATATCACAACAATCGGAGTTGGATAATGGATGGGTTGACTATTATGCCTGAGAGGCCCAATATTATATTTGCACAACATTAAGACAAATTTTCAAAATAATCTGTTGAACATAGATGATTTTACCCTTAACTATCTTTGCAATCATTTTGCACTACCTCACAACAGTTTTGCATCACTACCATGACCCTTCTGAGGCTCAATAGGTAGCTCTGTACAGATGAGTTCATTTGTAATATAAAAGGAATCCTTTATGGAGTTGTCAGTGTTGGCTGACAATGCATGATTAGCCTTGCCTTTATGTTCCTGATTACTGGTGCTGTCCAAGGTTCTGAAAACATATAGGTCTCATACTGTCATATTCCAACTCTACTTCATAATATGAAGACAAATCCACTGCTCCTACTGTAGAAGAGCAGAAAACAGACTCCCAGGACAACCATTTAACAATCTTCTGTGAAATGGAAACTACATACTGTGACTGTCCTATCTACCCAACACATTTCACAATTCCTTGGATGAATCTATCACATTTACACTGTGAGACCTCAAACAATGGAAGAGATTGGGAGTGATGCAAAAGGAAACAAGTCTGAGGGAAAATGCATTGTATTTACCTGAACCATTATTCTGTCGCAGCACAAAACATCTCCCTAAAAATCTCCCTACTCAATGAATATCTTGACAGGGAGACAGTGCTGAGATATTGCAAAATAGCCTGGCTTTCATGAAACAGATGAACTACCACAGTCTGTCTTCTCTGTCTTTGTGTTGCTTTGACACCAAAGAAGTGGTATCATTATCTGTTCCCTCTGGAATGCCCATATTAAGCCCTCTACCCGTTCCTGTAACTGGAGGTTCAGCCACTTTAGGTAATCTGCTCAGTCTTTGTAGTCCACTGTAATCCACCAGAGCATCAGGGAAATCTGAGCAGAAAAGAGACCAGAGGACTAGTAGAAATGTCCCGGACCAAAAACCTCTGCTGAAAACAGAAAGAACTTTGTGTTAGCTCTGTGCATAATAATTGCAAGATGTGTTGCCAAATGTAACCGAGTCCATGTTAATCCCTCTTTACTTTTAATGTCTTTTCACCATCTTTTTCTTCAATGATGAGCACTGCGACAATGCAAACATGAATCCTATGGAACACAACACACATTCTACCTCTACCTCACATTCTATTCTAATGATTGTTTGTATGTCTTTACCAGTCACTCATTGAACATGGGAGTGAGGATCATTAGGGAAATCCAATATGGTGGGAGCTGCCTGTGTGGACTGAAAGAAGACCACTGTAAGTGAGTGCAGTCTCTTTCACCCTGGCACACAGATGGGCATTTGTTTTTGAGATGAAGGACATCTCTATCAGGGAAACAGGGTTTGAATTGGTTTCAGGGGGCTAAAGTTACCATTTTAAGTTTTTGCACTCAGAAAAGATTGCTACTTTGGCTCATCAAACAGTGTCTGAAATCCAAATGTCTTCCTGTTGTTGTAATGGATTCTTCGTGCCATAATGTCTTGATTTGATTTGTTGAGATCTGGCCGATAAGTCTATCTATAGGATCAACAATTTTCTACCAATACTAATGTATAAAAAATATGTATACAAATATTCCACACTCTAGAATGAATTTATTCAACTGACCTTAACCTAATCAAAAAAGCGATCCTACTTTGTAGGCTGCTTCTCTAATCTGCTCCTCTATATTTCTCTCATGTTGCATTTCTTTCTCAAGGGCATTACGTAGGCTATATGTGAATAATTAGTCACCAGAATCTTACGTATCCTGCATTCAGCAATAGATTAGACTTAGATTTAGGACGACACTATAACTGATATCTCCACCTTGTTTTACAGCGAAATGTTACCTTTATCGAGATTAAATGAATTTTTTTTGGAATTCTTAGCCTCGTATGGGGGTGTGACGTCACGAGGTCGAAGCCTCGAAAGGAGACTCGGCTGCGCTATAGCGCACATTTGAACACCTGTACAGCCGCTATTCTCAACCTTTCCGTTGTGCAAGAGAGAACGATACTAGCTCTTGGGTGCCAGTGAACAGGCAGTGATCCCAAAACAATGATTCGCCCACTCCAAGATTTCGCAGAATAAGGTGAGATGTGACGATATGAAGACGTTATAACAACTTCAAGTAAAACTTGTGTTTTTGGACAGATTGAACTTAAATTGTTTGTTAGGTTTGTTGTTGTTTTTCTGATTTTCCGTGCGATATTGTAGCATAATTAAGTTAGAATGAATGTCAATTTTCAGTTCATGGAATCTTAATTGATGAACGTTCATGTAGCTTACAACAAATATAAGGGCAAGTACAAGAACGATTATTGCATATCAATAGACAACCACTAAACTCACGATCAGTTTGTTGTTGAATTGACAGATTGTTGCGCGCTGGAGGAAGACCAAGACTAAAGAGACCATTGTTTTGAACTTTTGAACAGTGCGCTATTATGCTCCATGGCATAACATCAGAGACTGTTTCTTCCACTAAGATAACATTACACTATAATGCAAATGCATTTAAACATTTGCCTTTGTTTCTGAAGTAGTTTAAACCTTTGATGTGTTTCAGGTATGTAGATAGTCTACCAATATATGGACAAAATTGAATTCCATGTTTTTTTTCTCATGGATTCTGTCCGGCAATGTCTTTCCTTGAGAAAAAAACATAGAACTCCTTATCAGGGTTGTTTGGAATATGACTGTTTTTATAACTTTTGTACACTCCTATTTTCCCACCCCTCCCTTGCTGCACCTGCACTCTTTTTTACCCACCCTTCCATCGCTGTGTTTTAACCTTTACTCTACTTCATTATCTATTCCTCAATTCCTCCATATCCAGTATTGTATCTTTTCTTATCAACAGTGTCTACTGTAATGTGTTATTTCTTATCTACTGACTGATTTTAGTTGTGTCTCTTCAACTTTTCTACTCCATCCTTGTCTTACTATGTTCATTTCTGTGATAACCCACCCTCTTGCAATCTCTTTCTTGCAAATACACACATGCCTAAACACAGGTATGAGTATTTACCCATATTCTCTGAGAGAGACACACACACACACACACACACACACACACACACACAGACACACACACACATTACCTTGATCCAATCCAATTTCTTATTTGGTTGTATCCTCAGGCTACCCTTTGTACGAGCAGTGGTGGAGGAGAGGGCCGAATCATGAGCTGGACTACCTTGTACACCCAGCTGGCCGGTGTGAACCGCCAGTCCACCAGCTTGGGCAAGGTCTGGCTCTCGGTGCTCTTCATCTTCCGCGTCACCATCCTGGCCCTGGCAGCTGAGGCAGTGTGGGGCGACGAGCAGTCGGACTTCACATGCAACACGCTGCAGCCAGGCTGCGAGAACGTCTGCTACGACCACTTCTTCCCCATCTCCCACGTGCGCCTCTGGTGCCTGCAGCTGGTGTTTGCGTCCACACCGGCCCTGCTGGTGGCCATGCACGTAGCCTACCGCAAGCGCAGTGACAAACGCCGTGTGCTCCGCAACAGGAAGCCAGCGGCCGGCGTGCCCTCTGGCCACACCAAACAGCAGGAGGAGCAGCTGGAGAGCATCCGGCAGCAGCGGCTGCACATTGCAGGCACACTGTGGTGGACGTATGCCCTCAGCCTGGTCTTCAGACTGCTGTTGGAGGCGGCATTCGTTTATGCGCTGTACGCCATCTACGGAAGCTTCTGGATCCCTCGGCTGGTGCGCTGTGAGCAGTGGCCCTGCCCCAACGAGGTGGACTGCTTCGTGTCGCGCCCCACTGAGAAGACAGTGTTCACCATGTTCATGGCGGCAGCATCGGGTGCGTGCATGGTGCTCAATGCGGCCGAGCTGGTGTACCTGGTGGCCAAAGCACTGGTCAGCTGCCCCCGGCCGGCCACCAGGAAAGGGGCCGGCTCCTCCGCCGCCAGCAACTGCTCGGCTAAAAACAAAGGACTGCTGCAGAGCAAGAAGAATGAGACCTTGCTGTCCTCTGTGTCCTCCATGGCATCCAGTGCCAAGGCTGTGTGAGCTTTGTGCCACACACACATACACACACACACACACACACACACACACACACAGACACACACAGACACGCACTGGTGAAAGTACATACAGTACAGCCATACCAGTGCAATACACCTAAATATACATGGGAAGCTGGATTACAAACCTCTTTTACACTCACAAAACTGAAAGCTTGTTCCCATAAGAAATTACAGAAGGGTAATGAGTATGAATCTCAATAGATGTCTACACAGTGTGTCATAGATCAGCAGGGTAAAAAATAGAGTGATGTATAGCACAAATGTTAGCTTTCAGATGAACAGATTATGATTTATGTCGTCATGTCTTCTAAGGTGTATGAAATAAATAAGTGCTGGGTCTGGCACACACTAGCAAAGCATATTCAGAAGCCTTATATGGGGCCGCTCTGCCACCTAGTGGTTGATGGAGAGAGCTAAGAGAAGGGAGAAATGTACATGCATTATACAACTTTTTTGGGAATTGTTTCTATATTACATAGAACACAGAAAACAGACAAACATTAGTGGTTGTGAAGATGATGATGATGATAATGTAAAAACATGATGTTTAAAATAGATTTGATCGTGAGAAAACTGAAAGGAAAATCATTTCGAAATTACAATAAAGTCCTCCAAATCCCCCAAGATTGAGAAATATGTGTTTGGAAGCACACAACTGCTGCCTAAACAAATTCATACTGTATTTATTTTCACTTGTGCAGTATGCTACAATCATTTTGCTACATGATGGCAGAAAACAATATGCAAATATTTTCATTGCATTTTTTTTCCTCTGTACAATTACTCTGAAATATGTTTATTTAGATATTTTTTCTTCAGGTCAATTTGTGTCCATTTCCTCAAGAGAGGAGATGTTTAACCTTTATTTCTCAGGGTCTATTTCTCTAGCTTTTTAGACTCCATGCATGAAAATATCCCCCACAATATCCTCCATCTAGAACTGACATACAGAAAAGGAGAATAGACTGTCAGGTAATATTAGCAGGGTCTACTAACAAATTAATGGTTCAGAATCATTAGGTTATTAAATGATCCACTAGGAAGAGGTGTGTCAGAAAATACTGCGTAGTCCATGGCACTTATCAGCGACAGTAGACAGCATGACTATTTTTTCGAAGGTATAGCCTTCAGAATACGAGGAGAGGATTCAGGATTCTGTGCGTATTTTTTTTTTCTTTTTTTTTCTTCGCTCTGAAATGGTCAAAAACTGTCTTTATGGCATCTAAATTAGTTCGTTATAGGAATAATACCCTGTCCACCAGTGCGTGCGGGTATCTAAGTAGCATAGATGGAATGCTAGGAACTCAATCAAGTGTATGTATCTGCTCAGTATAGTTTGTATGTCAAAGCAAATTAAGTAATCAGATCCCATCAACTATAATTTGCCGTCACGAATTTTATCCAGGTCCTCCCGCGCGAGTATTGGAGCCCCCCGGTGAAACCATGCATATTATTTGAAGCCCCAGTGATGAATTTTGGAAGTTGACAGGGGCGTGGCGTGCACCCGTGCAGGGGAACCACTGTATGAATTCACTCATGCATGGTCACCCAATGTGACACACGGGATGGCCGGGAACAGGAGGCAGCTGCGCTTCGCGGAAGCCCATCTCCAAGTTCAAATCGCCTCAATAAACTAGCTGGCCCCCTGATAGCTCCAACGTGCGGAGAAGACTACGAGCAGGACAAAAAGTTTGGCAGGCTGATTTCAAAAGGACTTTGGTAAGCTGACAAAGCTACAAGGATTTTGGGAATGGGTGGAGAGGGGAGGGCTCTTGCAACATAGGGAGGTCTGTATGATATCCAACGCACTCAAAACATGGCATCTGTGGCGGCCGGATATTGCTTTCAGTGGCAAAGGCTGAAACCCTCACCATAAGGTATGATAATGAGGGCCAAGTGCCTGTGAAGGCATCTAGTGTATGAGTGGAACTTCTGTGTGTGTTCAAGCCTTAGTCATGACAGCCTATTTATAACAGTAATTATACAATACAAGCAAATTTGCAATCATCTTTATGGTCCAAAGTAATAAAGCCCATTAAATTAGTTTAACAAATAAAACAAAAGCTGTGACACAATAGCAATGATGCCTCAATGGATTGTGCCAGCGGGCACAAAGAAAATCTGGCACCATCTCTATTGTCAGAGCTTACATACAGTTTGTCATCGTGTCAGAATGTCTCTAGCAAATACATAGCCAAGCTTGTTTAATGGGTATGAATACAATAGAGAAACTGGATGATTATTGGTGGAATATATTTATCAAGTAGTCTAGTTGTTCCCTGACAACAATTTGCGGATACAGCCAATAACCATAAAAGTTGTAGCGTATAGGCTTGCAGTTTTAGATATAGGGAGACGTGAATAAGAACAAAAATAAGAATAAGATTTTTTTTTTTTTTACATAATTTAAATTCCATGCACTAAATTTCACGAACGTTACAAAGTAATATAATACTTTAAACAGCATTAATTACGTTATGTGTTTTGTTTGACTTGACTGAAGTTCTATTCTATTGCGCACTGATGCCATCCAGCTCAAAGTGCGCATTAGTGAATACTGCGAAATATTTTCCTCATCAGCACTTCAAGTTCTGATGAGACAAGCACTCGCCACGGGTGGACGAACTGGTCTGTTAGCCTAAATGTACACGGTACAAATATGTACTTATTACAGCATCCACCCCATGTAAAATAATACATGTGTACCAATGTGTTAAATTGAACTGATCCTTATTCTTTTACTGAATCTATTACGGAATTTAAAAAAGGGGGATGGGGGCAAAGTACAGTAACAGTAGGAGGCCACACGAAACTGTAGCAAAAGTCATCACATTCGATAGTGTTCAGTCATCTGAAGTATATGGAGAGGAAGACTGTTAGACGATAATACTATATTGCCATTCAAATATTCGTATCATAGGGATTATGAAGAGCAGACAGGAGTGACAACCTTGATGAAACTATGCAAATGTTTCATCTACAGTTATTTGAATAATGAGTCCTAGTCGATAGAGTTAACGTTTGCTACCACACCAATTTAGTGAGTGAGTTCTTTCTCCTTTTGCTCGCAGTGAATCCGCCCTCTTCTCTTTTTTTGCTTTGGTTTGCGGTGGTGTGATTCGTGTGCATTAGATGGCTGCCACACACTGATGGTAGGCTAATCCTCATAACAATAAAGGGAACAAATTAGCCACGTTTGATGAGGGATTTTTGTAGTTTAGTCAGTTTTATAAAGGTCCATATTTACAGTAGCCTAAGTCAAACACATTTTTGTTAACAATTTGGGAAGATGCATTATTTGCATTTGAAATAGACATTCTCTGTAAGGATTTGACTATAACTAAACCATTTTTGAAGGTAATATCAAGATGTTTCAAGAAGACATATATTTGATAACAAATTGTTTTGATGTGATCTTTAGTTAGCTATTTACCAACAGTAGGCTGTGTCTGTTGTTAGGAATACAGAATTTAGGCAGTCAGTTCTTGGAAGCAGTCATTCCTGGCATTGCAGTTATTTCTGGAATATAGTCATCACGATTCTATCAACACCTCCTTGTTAATACTGGAATAAATATCTCATTTGATTGATTTTTTTCACGTCCATCCCTGAGGTGCATACGGGGTTGGCTAATTGATGACAGTGATGATATGTGTAGCAGCCCTGCAGACTTGTCTCAATTGTAATAACAATACAGGCCAAAACAGCACTGTGAACTATCTAATGACACAACAAATATCAAAAACTTGTGTGTGCAAATCTAGTGTTTGCCATCATAATGATGTATCTGCTATGAAAGCTCTGCTATGTGGTATTAAAATAAGCACAATGATCCGTCTAAATGAGGCACGATTTGTTTCTGTTTCAGTCTGGTTGTTTGTGGTCTTATCTCAGCTCAATCCACCTGCTTAATGTAGTGGCTAGAATGAGCTCTGAGATAGTTGGAGAGTGGAAAGGTAACCAGTCACCGTCAGTGGCCCATGCATGCCGTGAATTGTGATGTCTGGCTCCTTTGGTTTAGTCCTGGCAATTAACAATGTAGTGATTGGGTTTGATGCTTTGTTCATTTCTTATACCATTTCTACTGTGTACCTTTACATAAAGTGTTTGAAAGACAACTGGTTTGTCTGTTACCATGGTGTTTAATGTAGTTATTGAATGGTATTCCTCTTTCTCTCTCATATTTTCCTCTTACTTTTCTTTATCTTCTTCTTGTGATCTTCTTGGCTTCCTCTGTCTTGTCTTCCTCCTCTTTCTTCTCCTTTTGGTTGCGAGCTGTCCATTCACCCCAACCACTGTACTTCTTCCTCAGGCTAGAAATCGTGAAGCATGGGTGACTGGAGCTTTCTGGGGCGTCTGTTGGAGAACGCGCAGGAGCACTCGACGGTAATCGGCAAGGTGTGGCTGACCGTCCTCTTCATCTTCCGCATCCTGGTGCTGGGGGCTGCCGCCGAGGAGGTGTGGGGAGACGAGCAGTCGGACTTCACCTGCAACACGCAGCAGCCCGGTTGCGAGAACGTCTGCTACGACGAGGCCTTCCCCATCTCGCACATTCGCTTCTGGGTGCTTCAGATCATCTTTGTGTCCACGCCGACGCTCATTTACCTGGGACACGTCCTGCACATTGTCCGCATGGAAGAGAAGAGGAAGGAGAAGGAGGAAGAGATGCGCAAGGCTCTCCGCTTCCAGGAAGAGAAGGATCTCTACAGGAACGGCGCTGAGGGGGGAGGAGGTGGCGGTGGCGGAGGTGGGAAAAAGGAGAAGCCCCCAATTCGTGATGAGCATGGAAAGATTCGTATCAGGGGGGCTCTGCTCCGCACCTACATCTTCAACATCATCTTCAAAACCCTGTTTGAGGTGGGCTTCATCCTGGGCCAGTACTTTCTCTACGGTTTCCAGCTCAGGCCCCTGTACAAGTGTGCCCGATGGCCTTGCCCAAACTCAGTAGACTGCTTCATCTCCAGGCCCACGGAAAAGACCATTTTTATCATTTTCATGCTTGTGGTGGCTTGCGTGTCCCTTTTGTTGAACCTCTTAGAGATCTACCACCTGGGCTGGAAGAAAGTCAAGCAGGGCATGACCAATGAATTTGTCCCAGAGCGTGAGTCAGTGGGCAATGAGACCAGGGAGACTGACAATGTGACAGTCCTGCCCGAGACTCGAGCATCTGCTCCCATTCCCAACCACCCGCCCAACTACACAGACCTGACTGTCGCAGGGAGAGGCGCCTTCATGCCCCCAACCCACTCCATGGCCCTTGTTGCAACCCCTGAGGCAGAGCACAAGTCAGACCCTCTTCATGACCCCTTCCACTCCTCCATGTTCTCCAGCAATAACAGCAACAACTACCGGCTACCTGCGGGACAGAATTGGGCCAACATGGCCGCCGAGCTGCAGTCTAGTGAAGCCAAGCCGTGCACCCCTTGCTTGTCCTCCTCCTCCTCTTCGTGCTCTCTGAGTAACATGGCGCACCCCAAGGAGCCCCCTCTGGCCTCTTCCGGCGTGATGACTGATGGCGACGCTGATGGCGACGAATCCAGTAGAGGGGGGAAGAGTGATGCTGGTCGCGACATCACGACTACCACCGTGGAGATGCATGAACCGCCAGTGGTCCCCATCGATGTCCGCAGGCTAAGCAGGGCGAGTAAGACCAGCAGCATCAGAGCCAGGCCCGATGACCTCGCTGTCTAGCCCCCCCTCCCCTACACACACACACCTCCCCCAAGACCTCCCCTCTCTCCCCATCCAATCACTCCCACTCAAAAAACAAACACACATATACACACACATACTGTACACCACTCCACCACCTCTGGTTTTTTTAATCGAGAGAGAGAGAGAGAGAGAGGAAAGTTATGAAAGTAACGAGAAGAAAAAATACAACAGAGGCGATTGAAGAAAGAAAAAGAGAAAAAGGACAGGTTGCTGGAAATATAATGTTCTCTGACATTAAATTCTTTTAAAATGGCTAGACTATCCAAAAAAAAAAAAAGAATCAGTGCAATCGGTGAGTTGTAGTGTCATCCAAGCAGAGATGATAGGCTCTGCATGTGACATACACTCACAACTATGTGTTTGAAAATGGGAGAAGCAGGTTGACCCAGAATTGTGAAGGAAGAGACATTTTCACTAATTTGGACACTAGCACTATTATTTCTTTCTTTCTTTTTCATTTGTTTTGAATCTTTTTTCTGAGGAAGAATTTGGGAGAGGTATGCACTTCTGAGTCGTGTTTTTTTTCTCTCTCTTTTGTTGTGATAGATCTTGAGTTTGACCCTTGTGCACTGGTGTGCCTTTGCCACCACTCTTTTAATCAGTGTTCGTCCATATCGTTTGTGAATCCCCTGGGTCATCGTTCATCATAAGGTTTCAGGCCCCGTAAAGACCGATGCTGAATTGGACGTGCTCACACTGTGACTATGCAATCCCATGGGAACCTTAACCCGCCGGTGTCCTGGGAGCTGGAGCAAAGGAGGAGGCTGTGGCTCTATCCCGTGTTATGACAGATCCCAAGCCAAGACTTGTCTTTTAGGCTTTTCGAAGGTTGTGTATGATTGGAAATAAGGAGGTCTTGTTTTTACCGTCATTAAAAGGAACAAAAATATACATTCTTACTATCATTGCAGTTTCATCAGGGTATATTGGTATAAATATATTGCCTAAGTATAAATGAAGTGTATATATATATAAATAATATACAGTCTAGGGCTACAACTAATTCCATACACAATGATAGCGTTTGCAGTGTGTTAGAGAAGTGCAAGTCCTCCTTGTAACCAAATTCTGCAGCAGTAGACCTACAGAATTACAGCTGATATTTTGTACATAAAGGGCTAACGTGTGTGAAGACATTGTAGGTGCCATACGGACACGGCAATAGAATGGCTTATTCGTAGAACTTTTTGAGATTTATAGCAATTATCTCAGTTGTTTGTTGCTGGAGTATTTCATTGCCACCAGTAGAAATGTGAACACACAGGACTGTGCTTTTCTTTGTTATTTTATATTCCTGCCAGGTTATACATAAGTAAAAATGGCTCCCTTACAATATTATTTTCCCAAAATCAGTTGCATGACTTCAACTTATTTGATTCTAATCCTTTGGATGTTTTCCACAGACAGGATATAGCTGTCACAAGAAAATCGATCTCTGAATTGCATTGTCACAAGTGAAATCTGTCACTGTGAAACTACAACTCACTGATTCATCAAAGGCACATTTGACTGTCTTGGTGTTACTGTCCTTCACAGTAACTGCTTCTTTGATGTCACAATGCCACATGCTTTGTAGAAAAGTGAAAGCTGGGACACCTGGTTGTTAGCACTTCAGAGCATGTAATAATAATAATGATTTAATTTACAGGAAGTTATAGAGACAATAACAAAAAGAAAAAAATGACTGAAAAAAACATAATTGAGCTCTTATACTCCATCCCCTCACCCACTCCCTCTTAATCTTTCTCTCTCTCAGCCTTTCTCACTGTCCCTCTATTTCGCGTCATTTCTCCATGAGCTCCATAGGGATGGTTGACTGAGACCAGGGCTGTGAATGTGCTTGCTGTGCACTACTGTTTTGTTGTGTTCATGCGCTGAAATGCAGAACCTGCTGTTTGCATCTGCACATTTTGAGTGCCACCCCACACCCTCAAAACCTGGTCTTACAGGTGCTCTTGTCTCAACTCTTGCTGCTGCAGGGCTCAATTTAACCAAAGAGCACTATAAAGAATGATTTGAAAATGGGCATGACATACCTGGGTCTTGCCAAGGCAGGAGGTGATGTCGCAATTTATCAGAATATCAGAACATGGTAACTCAAGAAGATTATCTTATTTCAAACAAGAAATATCAGTGCCGTTTACATTTTCTAAACCAGGTTTGTGTAATCAAAGCCAAAGAGCTTTTTAAAGAACCGAGATTTAATCTCTTGCAAACATTTACTTTTGTTTTCTAACTATACTATTGGATAGGCATTTAGTATTCAGTCCTACAGTTCTCGTAGCACCCACGTAGCATTTAAAATCAAATCACCATTAATTAGGCACTATATGTGAACAGCAGCATTTAAACATATGCAAATTGCATGCAACACCATGTTTTCTTTTGATAAAATTGCTATTTTTATAAAGAAAAATGAATAATTTAAGGGTATCGAAGGAGAATAGTTTTTGCTGTCTTTTTTGGATGCTGAAACAATTTATTTGGTACAAAATGGAAAGGTCATGACTTTGCAGACCTTTTCCCTCAGTTTTGTCGTGTTGAATCTTCCATTGACTTAGTAGTTTCCATTCTCTACTTCCCTGACTGTCAAGTGTAACATTGTCTTAGGTCTTTATTGGAAGCATGTGCTGTGGAATTGTCAATCCCAGTTGCGATTTGAAAATGAACAGCTACAAATCAACTGGTAGAATATTAATCAATTGTTAAGTATGACTTCACACTGTGAAGCACCCATATGAGGTGTCAAGATATATATCTTTAATCCTGTTTTACACCATAGGAAAAGGATGATTTTAGGTATTTTAGCTGTATCAGAGATGGGGTCTGAACTGGCACTTCACTTGGACTGCCTGAAATGAGACTAAGTTTGCAAACCGTTAGATTTGCTAATAATCCTTGATAATACTAATATTGATATTTTGAGATGGATGTAACATCATTTTGACCTATTTTATTGTGTTATAAATACACCAGTGTGTGTTTCTATGTCTCTCTTTTTTTGGTTCAAAAAGTTTACATTGCAGTATGTAGATTTGCACATTTATGCCAAACAAGCTTTTTGACAGAAGCTTACACAGGTGAATTTGGAGCGTCGGGACTAGGGACAACTGATGTTAAAGGAGTCAAAAATCACACACACTGCAGTTTGTGACATAACATTAGTTTTTAAAGAATCCTCCAATGTTTTACTCGAATTTGAGGAATGCAGGAATGCATTATATTTGTCTTGAATCTTCCACCATTGTTTGAAATGATCACATTTGAGTTATGGCATGGGGATTTCTGTAATGTATATTGCAAATTGCATGTTTTGTAACCCCTACGGACGGAGGACAACGCCCATTTAACTATAGCAATTCAATCTGGCAAACACCATGCAACCTCTAAGCTGAAAAACATTCAAATGATCAGGTTTTTTTTTTTCAGAGCAAGATCTCTCTGACCAGTCAGGGACAATGAAACAACAGGACATTCTCGATTTAAAAAAAAAAAAAAAAAAAAAAAAAAAAAAAACAGGCCCACTGCATTGCTGTCTTAAGAGAAGTGCCTTGTGTATGAAAATTTGTAAGATCAAGTTGATGTAAATGTTCATTTACCTCAAATGTTTACAAAACTGTAACCAAATAAATTTTTGTACCATATTTTCTTCTGGTTTGTGTGATTGTGTTTCCTTTATGTAACATTGCATAATCTGCATGCATAATCCTTCCTGTACTTAGTATGGTTTAATGTTGAAATATGTACAGTATGTTGTACAGTGTCAGATAATACTTTATTTAGTCTTTTATTTAGAATTTATAACTGTATTTTGTTGCAAAACCTCCTACTTGTACTCTGTTTTAGCTAATCTAAATGATTTGGCCTAATTATTGAATCAACAATTGCACTTAGTCATCATCATGTCAATGATCTGTTACATTATGGATATTTAATGTAAAGATGCTACATGTGGTTTCCAACAAAGGTGTATACTGAAAATGTTAGGTTGCACAATAATAGCAAAAAGCCTACTTGAAAACTGGTTCTTGACCTTGACACATTTAATTCAACAGGGTCTAGGGATCTAGAGACAATAATGAATGGCTAAATACTACTGCAGTCCTTTGGCCATATTTGTGATGACCTAGAGCAAGTCCCAGACTTACTGAACATCAAGCTGGCTATTAGGCAACATGACTCATGGCTTTTCAACTGATCACGTTACAGCTCTACATTTTAAAGGGGGGTGTGAGAACTCAAAAGTAAATGGACGGAGAAGCTTAGGGTGCACCAGCTCCACACAGAGGCTCTCTCTCTCTCTCTCCCTCTCTCTTTCTCTATCTCTCTCATACAGAATGGGGAAAGGGGGTGGTCTAGCAGCATAGTCACAGACAAGTGCACACTACAACACAAGGCTTCTTCATCTCACTATTCCTGGGACCTGTGGCAATTTAGTGAAGGCAATTATGTGAAAATTATAAACTATAGCAGTGGGTGGTAAAAGTTGTAGCATGCAAGGAATATGTTTATGGTCTTACTAAACACATAATGTCTTGACAGTTCAGCTCCAAGGAAGGCATGTTGTGTCATTGCTGCAGCATTTACAGTCAGTTACTAAATTAAGTTAAGTTACTTTATTTGTCCTGTAGAACATTTTGTAATCAAGTGAAACAGTGATTCAACAGTGATTAGTACATTGGCCATACCTGTTTCTGGATTTTAGCTGTATTTGCTGAGCAGTCCAATGTGAGAATACCTCTCTCTCACCCTTCCCTCACTCTCTCTCTCTTTTTACTGTTTAACTCTCAGAGTGTGTGTGTGTGTGTGTGTGTGTGCTCATGCCTCTGTGTGTTGGGGGGTGGGGGGTGGGGGTCATGGAGAGGAAGTGGAGGACAAGTTCCTTTCTATTGTAAATAAAAATGTGTATGACCAAGGAAGGGTTCACCATTCCACCATCTTGTGGACATGTAAATGAAGGTCATTTGTAAACTAGCAGCTCACACCCGTTCAACTCCTCTTCCTGTACCTCAGCTCTCCCCATGCCCTCCCTCCTCTGCTGTTCTGCAACCACATGGTTCCCCCTCACGCTCGACCCACCCCGCCACTGTTGTTTTATAATCAAATGGCCACATTAGTTCATATCATGTGATTGGCTGAGGATTCATTGGACATTAGAGGTCCTAATCACAGCCTATAGTTTGCCCCTCGCCTTTCCTGCAGGACTATCCCACATGACCCTGCTGACTGCAGCACTTTCTTTATCAGCTCTGAATGGGACGGATTGAGCCCAAACAAAAAAAGGGGGAGACAGAGAGAGGGGGAAACGGGTGGGGCTTTTTCACTCGCTGGCCCATAGGACAGGCTGTATGTGTTGGAGGTGGGGGGTATTTGTGTGTGTGTGTGTGTGTGTGTGTGTGTGTGTGTCTCTCTCTATAATAATTGTTTCATATTCATTTGAAATTGTATATCATAGGTAGATAAAAGAGAGCCTGTACGTTACAAAAACAGAAATGGCAAGTGATGAGAAGGACTGGGTGAGAAAGAGATTTGCATATCCCCCATGTCTTCATAGGGTCCATGAGTAGTAGACATGAATATATTTCCTTAGGCTCTCACCTTGGAAATAATCAAAAGATAGAAGCAATAGCAAACTGTGGCTTTGGTCCAATAATAGAGGCAAAATGCTATTTGATAGATGAAAAGTCTGAATTGTGCCCCGAGCAAGTTCATGTTCACAGCATTGGCATGGTCAAGTAGGTCAAAGTTCAACTGCATTCAGGTGAAATCACACTTTATTTCTGCATGCATCAAACAGCTCCAATGAAAGAATAAGGAACCACAAACATCAACAAAGATATATACATATATATATATATATTTATTTATTTTTTACAGAAGAACCAATGAGCTAAATATTGTCAACACCTCAACTTTAGCATGTCTTCAAGCAAGTTATCTGCAGTCTTATAAAACAAGAACCCACAAATACAGCACTGTTCTGAATCTCTAATAATGCAAGTAATGTGGTAATGAATAAAGAGTGGAATGGGCATGATATATGATTCTCATAGTGTTACCAGGTACTAGGGCAACAGCAGACTTGGTCTGAAGGGCAGATTATAATTACTTGAGAGGTTACTGCAGAAAATCACCTCAGAAAATCAGGATTTTGGTCAAGCAATGATGGAGTCTATGTGCGTTGTACATTTGCAGAGTATGTTTATGTCTGACTGAATGTGAGTGTGTGTGTGTTTGTCATGTGTATGTCTGTGTGTATTTGTACACATGTGAATATCATCCATGGTGTATTTGGGGAGTGGTGGGGGGGCTGTTGTGGCTTTTGAGTGTCAATTGCCTCAAATGTTCTTTATTTTACCACAATGACTAAAAAATGTGACCACACCAACCTTTCATTGTTTATGTGGCAGTGAATAACATTACTCTTAGGCCTTTGTACGGCAGCCCTCTGTACTCCTAGTCACATGACCTGTCTCAGACATCCCACACAATAGGGTCTGCCATCCAATAACCACAATGACCCCCCCCCCCCCAACACACACACCATAACCCCCCACACCCAGCCTCACAGCCAGTGTACTGCAGTTTCCTGATATGTATGTGTGTGCTTACAAGCTACAAAATAGTGTTATAAATTCTAACAACATTAAAATGTCTACACAACACATGGTAATACATGGCAAACACATTGCAAATACGAAGGGTTTTAATGAAACCAAACTGGCACCTTAAAATAATTTCCTATGAAAACCCTGTCATACTTTGGCACCATTACATGACACAGTGGCTCCTGCCAGCTGGCTTTGCACCGGGCTGAAGAGAATGATGGCAGATACACCCGAGGGTTTGATGTGGACTGGGTGAGTCTTAGTTGGTTGATGCTGTTGATCTGTAACCTCCTCATAAAAAAACTATGTAAATAACTCATTAGATAAGATTATGCCTTAGCTGTTGATGTATCACATACACACAGTATTATACCATGCCTCTATGTCTATTGCTAGTCATGGTCTATTTGCATTTGATGGAGTTGCTATTACATACAGTGGTATATCCAACTTCCAAAACATAATTGTTTCAAAGAAATCCATCCAAACATCAATTAAGTGGTTTTATCACAAGGACATGTTCTAATTTTCAATAAAGGCAAGTCAGGTTATAGCCTAATAAATGAACATACCTAGGGGTAAAAACACTTCTTGAGTTGAATCTTCTTAGTTGAATCTAATTTCTACATACCATGTCTTAGTGCCGGACACATATTGGACATGTAGGCATAACAATCTGGAAGCACTGTTTAACACTCTTCAGAAGAATAGGCCTATATGTTATCTCGCCATGAAAGTCACACCACGCCACCCTGAGGTCAGTTTAGGAAGTAAATCCCATCTAAAACAAAACTAATGTCAAGAGAGCAAAGACTCATCGGAGCAAAATACAGTCCCCTCCATATGCTAAAGTTGACAATATAGAATCATCTTTTGGAAATTGATCTTAATTGATAAATTGATCTAAAAATCCCATAGAGGCTAGCAGATTTTTTTTTTGTTTGGGAATTTTAACATATAGGGTTACCATAGGTGTTCCAATACTTATAACCCCTGTATTTTAAGGAACACATTTATTTATTTACAAAACATTATTAATTCATAAAGAAAATTGATGTCCTTAAAGGTTTGATATTTCCTCATTTTTTTTCATTTAAGGCATTGAGATCAATTTTCAAACGATGATTTTATATGGTGAACTTTAGCATGTGTTCCAATACTTACGGACTGTATAGAAGAACAATGGATAAAATCTATGCAACCATGAGGGTGAGTTTATGGTGATGGTTCTTAGAGATGCTTTTATCCAAATTGACACAATAATACTACTAATAAAACAATAATACTAATAATAAAGTAAAAAAACGTTTTAAAAACACACACACACACACACACACACACACACACACACATATATATACTGTATATCAGGGCTGTACACTGCGAGCGGGTCGTCGCAAATGCGAGAAAAAATATAATAGTGCGAGTATAAAAATGAAAATGCTCACACACGTGCGAGTACTGATTTCAACCCTTTCATTCGCATTTTGCTCCTAAAATGAATCCACACCAAGTGGATCAAAGTATAGTAAAATTTTCGCGCATACAAATTTCAGAGTTGACAACTCTTACGCACCTGGCTGGACACTCACGGTTTCAGCATCAACCTCGCACTCTCACACACACACGCAAGAAATGTCACTCCAAATCCATTCTTCTTTTTCTTCAATCTGTTCGTTATCAGTTGGTGACTATGTAACGATTAGATAGATAGATAGATAGATAGATACTTTATTGATCCCCAAGGGGAAATTCAAGGTCCCAGCAGCTTAAGACACCACACACAACATACAGTACAATGTAAACAATGTAAACAGGAAAATTAAGCAAATTAAGCAAAAAGCAAATCAACAATCAACATGACTAAAGGAGCAGTAGAATACTATAGATAAGGTATGCATGAATGTACTGAGGATTGGTACTGTGATCCAGTCTGAGGTGTGTGTCAAGTTGGTAGTGCAAATAAGTCCAACAGTGCAACAGTGCAAGATTCAATTCTAGTGACCAGTAATAAATATGTACAGTACAAAATGTAAGCATAGTAATAATAATAACAGTACTAATATAAATATATGGACAATTAAAATAAACTTAACATAGTAATAATATAAGAGTTAGACATGAGGGTAGACATGTAAGCCATGCCATGTAAGTGTATAAGAGGGTGGAGGTGCAGATATACTATGCATAGAAGTCCAACTCTCCTTTTCCCTTCAGTGAAGCATTGTACAGTTGTATGGCCCTGGGTACAAATTACTTTCTCAGTCTGTCTGTTGTGCATGTCATGGAGCGTAGTCTCCAGCTGATCAAGCTCTTCTGCTGTATGATAGTGCTGTAGAGTGGATGACAGTCATTGTCCAGGATGCTGTGTAGCTTGTTCAGGGTCCTTTTGTCTGATACTGAAGTGATGCACTCCAGATCAGCTCCCACAACAGAGCCAGCCTTCCTTACCAGCCTGTCTAGTCGCCCAGCATCCCTCTTCCTAGTGCTTCCTCCCCAGCATGCCACAGCATAGAAGAGGACGCTGGCAACAACAGACTGGTAAAACATCCAGAGGAGCTTGCTGCAGACATTGAAGGAGCGCAGCCTCCTCAGGAAGTACAGCCTGCTCTGCCCTTTCTTGTATATTGCTTCAGTGTTGACTGACCAGTCCAGTTTATCGTCCAGATGTACGCCCAGGTACTTGTATGTGTTCACCACCTCCATATTGACCTCCTCAATGGTGACTGGCAGCAGAGCAGGCTTAGACCTCCTGAAATCTACCACCATCTCCTTGGTCTTGGTCGTGTTGAGTTGTAGGTGGTTGAGTCTGCACCATTGCACAAAGTCCTCCACCAGGCTCCTGTATTCCTCCTCCTGCCCATCCCTGATACATCCCACAATTGCAGTATCGTCTGAAAACTTCTGCATGTGACATGACTCCGTGTTGTAGCAGAAGTCAGACGTGTAAAGGGTGAACAGGACTGGAGAGAGCACCGTTCCCTGTGGAGCACCTGTGCTGCTGATTACAGTGTTGGAGAGGCAGTCCTTCAGTCTGACAAACTGTGGCCGCTCTGTCAGGTAGTCTGCAATCCAGGATACTAGATGAGCATCCACACCCATCTGCAGGAGCTTGTCACTCAATCTGGGGGGTTGGATGGTGTTAAAAGCACTAGAGAAGTCAAAGAACATGATTCTCACAGCACTTGTCCCCTTGTCCAGGTGAGAGTGTGTCCTGTGTAGGAGGTAGGAGATTGCATCGTCGACGCCCACTTTCTCCTGGTATGCAAACTGTAACGGATCTAGTGCATCCAGTGCATCTAGATTACCGGTGAAATGGTAAACCATGATAAAAATGTTGACTATAACATTTACTGTGTTCATTTCAAATATTATTATTATCACGGTTGATAGGCTAAACACAGTGTGGAAACCACGCGTTAAATTCCTCCCAGCTTCACCCGAGCCTGCATTTGACATAGGCCTGGTAGACTTCTATGAAACAAAAATGGTATCCTACTGATTCTGTTGTCTAAATGATGTATTTAACCACGATTCGGTGTAGGCTACATCTGCTTTAAAAAGGCGGAACATTTTCATCGCAAATGTGCGCTGTATCATATAGCCACTGTGTCTTTTTATGTAGTTCACATTAAATCCATTCCACTAACGTTATCAAGAGAATACCGTATAGTGTTTTATTTTGAGCACTGGTTGTCACTCATTGGATATAACAGATATAAGCTGCCAAACTCCAAGACAAGTCATGGTAGAATAAGTTAAGCACCCAGCCAGTTAAACATGACCAAGGACAAAGTGAACGGACAACTCACAATGCCATGCCAAGGTAGGCTACCTAAATTATAGAAGTTAACATTGCTGGACACTCATCTTTTATTATTACACCGGAAATATTTGTCTTTACCGTTGTTAGTTTTTTGAACATTCATGTTATTTAATGAAAACATGTATCCTTGAACTATGCGTGACTATTGAATATGAATATGAATTGTTATCAAAATGTATACAAATTGTGAATTCAAAATATGAAATAGAAACCAGACAAGCCATTTTCTGTGTGTGTGGAGGGTTTGAGCAGAGACTAGGATTGCCACTGCTGTGAATGATCTGTATCCTGCTTAAGGCAATAAGGTTTTCAAGGAAATTTCATAGTGCTCCTAAGTGTTTTTCTGTGCTCCTACATTTTTTCATTTAGGAGCATATGCTCCTAGTGAAAAGCTAAGCATACAGCCCTGCTGTATATATATGGTTACATGTGTCGTTGCTGTGCCTTTGTTTCATCAAATCAGATCGACATATTACCGTTTTAGAAAAGCAAGCTTATGACTTAAATAGATGATTTCAGAATGAACGCAGATCATTATCATTATTACATTTCCCTTGTGTGTGTGTGTGTGTGTATTCACACCAAATTGGCATGCCATACTGTACCCACCCAATATGCACAGCATCCCATTAGCTGCCTGACATCAGGCTATTTACAATTTTCTATTTTAAGAAAAAGTCAGTCAACACGTTATCGAAATTAACTTAAAGGGATAATCCGGAGTGAAATGCACTTTAGATCAATTTTTCGGACTATTGGGAGTAAATACGTTGAGTTGACACCAAAATCACGTCATTCAGATGTATTTTGAGAAAGTTCGAGCTCACCGTTTATAGCCAAAACTCGTTAGCCTGGAGGTGACGCGGGCATGTCATTTCGCCGCTACAAAACGCTATTTTTATACCTCTTCTACTGTTCCAAACAACACTACACTTACGTGGTAGTGAGTAGAGGATCCCTAAAGCCAAACCGAAGTATCCCCACGTCTTTATGTGGTCGGATAGAGAGTCCAGAATGAATTTAATCGAGTCCGTACCTTTCCGGAAATGTTAATAAAGTGTTGTTAAAATGTTGCCAGCTGCAGCAGCGACATTTCTGGAAAGGTACTGACTCGATTAAATTCATTCTGGACTCTCTATCCGACCACATAAAGACGTGGGGATACTTCGGTTTGGCTTTAGGGACCCTCTACTCACTACCATGTAAGTGTAGTGTTGTTTGGAACAGTAGAAGAGGTATAAAAATAACGTTTTGTAGCGGCGAAAGGACATGCCCGCGTCACTTCCAGGCTAACGAGTTTTGGCTAAAAACGGTGAGCTCGAACTTTCTCAAAATACATCCGAATGACATGATTTTGGTGTCAACTCAACGTATGTACTCCCAATAGTCCGAAAAATTGATCTAAAGTGCATTTCACTCCGGATTATCCCTTTAATGCGCTATAGAGCTATATCCACGCACACATTTCGTCTGAACAGGAGAGATTACGCACGCAGGCGCGCAACTAGGCTACTTGTTGTTTTCTTTTACTCCGCTATCAGCACACAACGTGAAGCTAATTCACTAACTCAATAGCCTACTCATCATGGATATCGCAAGTTCTTTTAAACAAACAAAACAGAAAGGATGGAGGATGGAGGCAGCTAGAGGAGTTATTCCAGATGCAATGACAAGGTAGACAGTTGTCAGAACGCTACAGCTGTTTAATGCAAGACGTTAAAGGTACCAGAACTAAACTAAAGGTAACTTAGCCATAGGGCTGTGTAATGTTGTCTAAATGAGCAGGTCAGTGTTAGACGTTATTGTTGTATTATTGCATGTGGATGTTGTTATGCTATGTATGCTACTTTTTGCTGACCAATACACAAACCTAAAACCGAGAAACGGACAAATATTTAATTATATTCCGGCTGCACGCTCCTGCTGATGAAAGAAGTAGGGTGTGTGCGCGCACTGTGCAGTCTTCCATATCCCCAAGCCTCAGGCGCTCATAAAATAGCCTTTCAGCTATGCGCGAGTGATTTCCGACTAGGTTTTTCCTGGTCAGTGGCGCACTTACTTTCTGCATCCATATATTAGCGACTGGCGAGCTTTGCGCCGGACCACACCTCTTCTTTTCACTGACACGCCCGTTAGGGCGCAATATCATCTCCTATTTAGAGAACGTACATTTGCGCTGGAAAAATGAAGAGCTAGAAGACTGTGTAGTGACAGAGGATCAGGAGGAGTTACCAAGAAGGCAGAGATTAAATGGTGTCATAGGCCATTCACTCCCATCATTGACACTTCTTTTGAGAATCATCTGAATTATGAGAGACATCCCTTGAGTCCTTATGATTACTTCAAACAGTACATACCAGATGACATCTTCGATTTGATGACTGACAATGTAACGTTCGTCGTCGGGATAAACGACTTCAGTCAAAAGATGTTTCTTGAATAAACCACGACTCTTTATTGAATACGTGCGGGAGCATCACATACACGGTTACATGCTGCCACTCAGACATGCCACCACTACGACATGCTTCCATTTCGACATGCCTCTATTTCGACATGCTGCTATTTAGACATGCTGCCAATCCGACACATTTTAGTACCCCCATTCCGACAATTTACAAATCCTATTTTTTTCCAAGACAATTTAACGGACCCTATGAGCCCGACGGACGCAAAGTGCGTCAAAAAACACACCCATTTTTCTCTGTACATTGCTCCGCGATTATTAGTCATAGCGAGATGAGACATATATTGCATGAAAGAGCAGAACCGGGGCTTTAACGAGACTAGACAGTGTCTGTACGATCAAGTATGAAAATAAAATAAAATCATGAATTTAAATCAAAGTATAGGCCTATCATATTTACAGTCTATATTGCTCCACGCAGCCACTGCTCTCGCTTGGATTACTCCGGGACCAGGCATCGCAGGCAACAGACACGCATATCAAATGAAAGAGGAGAAACAGAGCTTTCCATTGATACCAAACACATTGATCCTTTTGTGTTATAAAAACAGACGAAGTGACAAACAAATAAGAATGTCATATAGCTTCGGCTACCGCTACTTTCGTTTGATTTAGGCTACTCGTGAAACCATGGTAAAAAATATATGGCTTGCATGTCAGATAAAAGAGGAGAGCTAGAGCTATCCACAGATGCCAAATACAACCTTCTAGGTCATAAAACAGACGAAGTGACAGGAAAATAATAACTGTAACATTAATAGCCTATTAATTACCTCATGTCGGAATGGCACGTTGTTTGAAAAAAAAAGTTAAATACCGCCACTGCGACCATGAAAAAAAAATATGTCGGAGTGGTGGGACTTTTTCCCATAAGGAGACATGCCTCCACTACGACAATTGGACGTCAATGTCGGAGTGCTGGTATGTCGGAATGAACGGCGGATACCCACATACACAACTCAGCCTAATCAGAACACACGTCACACATGCGCAGTAGGCACTTTAGGCCAACATAAAACATATCACTTCCCATGACATCTCCCCCCTTTTGAAAAGTATGGGTATACACACAACATTAACCCTTTCTGTTTTTTCATTTACAGTAGTTATTACCAGGGGCGTTTGTAGACTTTAAGGACAACCTGGGCTAAGCCCCTATAGTGTCAATGAAATTTGAAATCACCGAAATTTTTTTAAGGGGACATTAAGGGGTGCGCGAAATGAAGAAGGCAATGGAGGATCTACAGTAGCCTATTACTGTAAAATATAATGTTATACTCCTACATTGTATTTTTTACAAGGAACACAAGATAGCCTATAGGAAGAGCACTACTGAGAGAAAAATTAGGCTTATCTGACTATAGCTGTTACAA
Organism: Sardina pilchardus; assembly: GCF_963854185.1. NCBI lineage: Eukaryota > Metazoa > Chordata > Actinopteri > Clupeiformes > Clupeidae > Sardina > Sardina pilchardus. The sequence goes on along the minus strand of NC_085016.1, from coordinate 29,472,727 downwards.
CTACCCATAAGCTTACACTGTCCAGGGACACACAGCTAGGCCTACTACCAGTGGATGACAAGGAGTCTGAGTAGATATAGAATAGCCTATTAGGTCTAAATCAAAACATACAATTTTCCTTTTCGAAGTTGAACTTTTAAGCCTAGCCTACACTCATCTGCTCCTCTCAGAATGTGTGTAGACAAACATAGTCCTACCAACGATTCATATCAAGCATCTGCCATGGCTATATGACAAACAGGGGTCTGAATACAACTTCTGATATGAAAAATAAATTATTTTGAAGTGGGGGAAATGGGGATGTATGAAAAAATGCAGAAATGTGATGTGATTGTGATTTCAAAAAAGGATTTCTCGTGATCACCGCTAATTATACAGATACATTCTATACGCCATTGGAATCAGTAGGATCTCCTGTTTGATATCATATATTTTGATATGCAGTTTGCCATAGGGCAGTAACGAAATCATGAGATATTTCACAGAGAAGAATGGGTATGACGCAGAACTGCATGTGATTCATTTTTGTATATACAGTAACTGTAATTTTCAACGCTAAGTATCTCGCGAACCGTTCGTCATAGAAACTAGTGGCTAGTGCCACTGTAAAGGCCAGGTTACGTAGTTTCATATGATATGCCTGTTATTTCTATGCGAAAATATCTCGCAGCAATATGACCGAAAAGAATGGGTGCGGCCGCGGCCGCATGGTGCGTCTCTCGGAGAAGGCAGAGAGAGTCGGCCGGCGGCCCGATGGTAATAATCTTCTCGCGGCCCGGTACCCATAGATTGAGAAACAAACACTGGGCTAGCCCATGTAGAAACGTGAAGCTAGTGTTGTATTGTGATGCCAATCGATAGCTTGCTTAGCCTACTACTGGTGGTGCTCAACATTTAGCACCAGGCAAATGCTGGTTGATTTTGAAACTGGCTGATAGATTCAAGCATTACAAAAATTTACCCCGGGCTCGGCTCAAATTACCCCGGGCTGAAGCCCCGGTAAAATCGGCTGGTGACGCCACTGGTTATTACTTCCAAACAAAATCTGTTACAAACAACACAAAGTTTCTCTCCAGTGTTTTTTTTTTCATTCTTTTTTTTTTTTTTCAGAACAGTAACTAACTAAGGGTGTGGGTAGACTACCACGAGCCCTTGAGATTGGACAGGGGTTATTCTGCCCTTAAAGTCCACCATCTCAGCTAACTAGCATACCTGGGATTTGGTTAAACAGTCCTCCCAAACCTGGTGGTGATCTGACTCGAGGGTTGAGGGGAACCAGGGGTGTCAGCAGCACTTCTAGTGGTGTTAAAGTCCTGCTCTGCTGGCCCACTCGGTTGATCCTTCGGATGAGAAGCGTCCATCTTTGAGGGTGAGGACGGCTCCGGGTTCACCAGTTGGATGTGGCGCCGATTCCTGCGGGGTATGTCACCTCGCTCAGTCTCAAGCGTGAAGGAGCGCGGCGCTGCCTCCTGGTGCTGCACAGTCGCGGTAGTTGTCCAAGCCTTCTCTCCATCAATTTTCAATCTAACTTTGTCACCAATGGCTAGTGGTGGGAGAGGTTTGGTAGAGTACCTGCGATTGTAGTACTTTTCATAGCACTGCTTTGCTTTTGCATCATTTGTTTTAACTGTTTTCAGATTAGGCCACATTGGCCTCAGGCTCTCTTTCAACACTGGGAGTGTCGTGCGGATTTCTCTACCCATCAACAATCTGGCAGGGCTTTCCTTTGTTGGCTCCGTTGGGGTTGAGCGGTAACTCAGGAGAGCTAGGTGGGGGTCACCCTGCTTCAAGATCCACTTTGCAGTCTTCACAGCTCGTTCGGCCATGCCGTTGGATTGCGGAAAATGGGGGCTTGAAGTGACATGCTGGAAATCGTACTCCGCTGCGAAGCACTTGAACTGTTCAGCAGTGAACTGAGGGCCGTTATCAGTCATAAGCTCCTCAGGAGTTCCAAATCGTGTGAAGATGCTTTTCAGCTTTTGTATGACTGTCTCTGAATTTGTCTTGGGCAGATCTAGGATCTCGAGCCATCTGGAGAAATAGTCAGTCACGATCAAGTAGTGACGACCTTTGTACTCGCACAAGTCAGCGGCGAGCTTTTGCCACGGCAGATCTGGCAATGGTGTAGTGATCAAAGGTTCTCTGTTCTGGCTTGGTCTGTGAGTATTGCAATGTTTACAAGCCATCACAAGCTTCTTCACATCACTGGCGATTCCAGGCCACCACACAGCACCGTTGTATCGCTCTCTGCACTTAGTGAGGCCTTGGTGGCCCTCGTGAATCCTCTGCAGCATGTTTTCTCTCATACTTCCTGGGATCACAATCTGTTTGCCCCGTCGCAGCACTCCATTGGCCTCGCTGAGTGAGCCACGTTCTTTGAAGTATGCGTTCGCCTTCACCGCAACGCTCTTCAAGTGGTCGGGCCAACCATTGTGAACATACTTGAGGACACACTGGAGTTCGCCGTCTGTTTCTGTCTTTTCTTTTATCTGTTCGATGATTGGCTTCCTCACTCGCAGGTCGTCCTCAACTGAGTCCACGTATGCTTTCACCTCTGCTTCTAGGTCACCTGGTGAAGTGTCCCCATGGGTTGTCTAGACAGGGCGTCTGCAACGACTAGGAGTTTTCCTGGGACATATTCTGCGACTGGATTAAACTTCATTAACCTAATGAGCAGGCGCTGGCAACGTATAGGTGTGGTGTCAAGGTCTTTCGAGTTGATAAGAGTTACCAGTGGCTTGTGGTCGGTAAGCAACTTGTATCTCTCTAAGCCGCAAAGATACTGGTAGAAACGCTCAGAGGCCCACACTCCAGCGAGACACTCTTTTTCGATCTGGGCGTATCTCTTTTCAGCATCAGAGAGTGTGCGCGAGCAAAACGCAACAGGTTTCAGTGCTCCATCATGGTCCTGCATAAGGACTCCTCCGAGCCCGTACCCGCTAGCATCTGCACTAACGACGGTTGGCTTTGTAGGGTCAAAGAACACCAGGATGGGTGCTGACGAAATGAGCTGTTTCACGTTAGTGAACGCTTGCTTTTGCTGTGGTCCCCAACACCAGTCACGCTCAGACTTGAGCAGTTCATTGAGCGGTTGCAGCACGGTGGAGAGGTTTGGTAAATAGCGCCCAATATAGTTCACCATTCCGAGCAGCCGTCTCAACTCGCTCACATTTTGGGGTGGTCCCATAGTTGTTATGGCTTTAACCCTCTCTGGGCTGGGGGCTATGCCATCTTTGGTCACTACCTGTCCTAGAAAGTTCAGTTCTGGCTGGCTAAGCCGACATTTGTCTTTGTTAAGCCTCAATCCCGCAGCCCTTATTGTCTCCATAACTCTCTCAAGTCTCTGGTCATGAATAGCCTGTGTTTCTCCAGCTATCAAAATGTCGTCCATGTACACGACTGTCCCCTCATGCCCATGCAGCAGCTCTGACATCTTACGTTGAAAAATTTCAGGCGCTGATGTTATTCCAAAAGGTAGTCTTTTGAAACAGTATCTACCTAGCGGTGTGATAAAGGTGGTCAGAAGTGCACTATTTTCTTCTAGAGGGATTTGCCAAAATCCACTCTCAGCATCTAAGCTGGAGAACACTGTACTCTTGGCTAACTTGGGAAGTATGTCATCCAAAGTGGGTAAGATGAACTTCTCTCTCTTTACATTTTCGTTGAGTCTTTTCAAGTTCACACAGATCCTAATTTTTCCGTTCTTTTTAATTACTGGAACCATGGGAGCGCACCATTCAGTTGGATCAGTTACTTTCTCTATTATGCCCATTGACTCCATTCTTTTAAGTTCCTCTTCTACTTTAGGGAGCAGGGGGATGGGAACCCTTCGTGGTGTGGCAACGCTGTACGGCTGAGCGCCATCTCTCAAGGTGATCTTCACTGGTTCTCCTTTTAGTGTGCTAAAAACTGCCCCCTTGTGGCCACTACACCGCCTGGACTTTGTAAAGTGTTTTTCACTGCACTGAGTTTTGGCTTGACTTTAAGTGTTTCGAATGTAGTGTCGGTCATAACTGAAGTATCTGCACCGGAATCAATTTTGAATGAAACTGGTGTATGTGCTACTGTTAAGGTGGTGCGCCATGGTGGCTCGTCCTCTGCTAGCATTGTATTTTTGCTTTGGTTCAGCTCAACAGAGCCTAGGAAAATGCAGTCATCCTCATCAGCTTCGGTTATCTCCTGCACAGCTGTTTTAGAGAAACAAGCTGTAGCAAAGTGTCCAACTTTCTGACAATTCATGCATTTTTTTCCTTTAGCAGGACACTGCTCACTATTATCATGATTTCGCCCACACCTCGTGCATGCTCCTTTTCTTGTCTGTTTGTTCGTTTTTGCTAAGTGGCTAGTTCCCTTTTTATCTTTCTTTCTGAATGATTTTACTTGATCCACATGCTCTGTGCCTTTTCCTCCCTCGTTCTGAAATTTGATCAACTCACAATGCCTGGCCATTTCGACGGCAGTCCGTAGTGTTAGATCACTTTTCATTTGCAGCTTTTGTGACACTTGCTTATCACGAATTCCAATCACTAAACGGTCGCGCATCTGTTCGTCTTTTTGAACTCCAAAATCACAGTTTTCAGCTAGCTCATAGAGCTGCCTGACAAAAGTTTCCACATTCTCCCCGGGGAGCTGAACTCTAGAGTGGAACTTCGCGCGTTCATAAATGACGTTTCGTTTCGGGATAAAATGTTCCTCGAATTTGGCCATGACTACAGCATATTTGTCGGCATCATCGACGTTAGTGAACACAAATGACCTGAATATGTGCTCGGCCTCCGATCCCATTGAATAAATCAGGGCATTTACCTGCACTTTTTCATCATCCTCCGTTAGCAGTGAAGCAACTCGATACCTAGCAAACCTCTGTTTCCAGTCAGGCCACGCTTCAGGCTTGGAGAAGTCGAACTGCTCCGGGGGGGTGAACTTTGCCATGGCGATGGACACTTCGGTCCTCCTAAACTCACTTTCGTGTCGAATCCAGCTCAATTTTTGCTTCTGACACCATGTAACGTTCGTCGTCGGGATAAACGACTTCAGTCAAAAGATGTTTCTTGAATAAACCACGACTCTTTATTGAATACGTGCGGGAGCATCACATACACAACTCAGCCTAATCAGAACACACGTCACACATGCGCAGTAGGCACTTTAGGCCAACATAAAACATATCACTTCCCATGACAGACAACGCCAACATTTATGCCCTTGTTACGTGCCAGTCTAGGGGATAGACACGCAACAAAAGGTTTGAGGTAGAAAACCTCTGAAAAAGGCGGACGGACGAAATGACGCTCAAATTCAAGGGTGTTTATTTACAAAAAAGGTGAATATATAATAATAAAAAAATATGTTAGCAAAGTAAATGGACAAAGTAGCAACATAGGCCAGAAACAAGGCCTAACGACGAGGCCTACGCCAAGGCCATGCCAGCCTCTCACTCTGGCGCCTCTGGCAATGACGGCAAGTACGGCTGGGCGGAGCGGGACAGGCGAACGTGCAGAGCGAAGCTCCAGACAAAGGGAACAGCGCCCCCTTTATACTGCAGCCCATCCAATCGCCAATGGCAGGAACAGAATTGATACTTAACACCAAGATGTCCTGTAACACAGTTCACAAGCACAGGACAGAGCAGGGCAAAGAGCAACACAAACCCACAGGACATAACACCCCCACCACCAAAAATCAACATATACTGTTAATTGATCTATGAATACCACAACTTCAAAATGCTGCAGACACAACAATAAAGCAAATGCTGTAGTTCTGTTGATGTTTAAGGAACTTCTTGGAAAAGTAACAAATTGGATGATCCAGTCCATCCAAATCCCCCTGTATAAGGACAGCACCAGCTCCTGTTGCACTTGCATCCACATCAAGTTTGAAAGGCAGCTGAAAATTAGGAGCAGCAAGCAAAGGTGAACTACAGAGCAAATCCTTGGCATCATCAAAGGCAATTCGACAGTCTACAGACCAAATTAAGTCAGAAGTATTACATAGTAGGTCAGTCAAAGGCAACACCACATCCGAAAAATTTCCACAGAAACTACGATAGTAGCCAATCATTCCGAGAAACAATCTGGCAAATACGAGAGAAAACCATCTAGATCTTTTTAGAGTCTCTGAATTTTGGAGACGAGCACCAGAAACTGGAACATCACGCAAACTGAGGCCATCCTCTGGGGAGTAAGGAGAGGTCACTGCTGAAGCTGACGTGACAGGGACAGGATCAGGAACGTCATCGGACTCTTTCACATCTCTAGAAACATAAGATTTCAGCATGTTAATGTGACACACTCTTGTTTTACGCCTCCTGTCAGGCGTACAAATTTTAGACTGAGCGATCGACAATGCTTTGTCAGCACACTCGCATGCTTGATGCAAGCATTCACGGAACGAACTAACATAATCAAGTATATTGCGTGGCTGATCCATTCTCTGTGACCCCCGCTCTTCACTCAAAAGCCTCAACGGCCCTCGGACGGTATGGCCAAAAATTAGGTCAGCAGGACTGAAACCTAATGACTCTTGTGTGGTTTCACGCACAGCAAATAGCAGTGTAGCAACACACATTATCGTTAACAAAAAACGATGGCCAGATTTTGTTTTTGGTAAAGGACCCACGCAGTCCAACATAATTCTCTCAAATGCCTCACCAAACACAGGAATGGGTCGGCACTTGGCAAGAGAGGGATCATTTTTCTGCTCACGCCCAATCAGCACCTTATCAACGGACAGCGGCAACGAATCAACATTTTCAGGACCGCCTGTAGTAGAAAGCCGCGAGGAATCGGCAATTTCAGCACCACTGGACGTGGACAGCGATTCTGGCGCAGGTGATATGAAGGGCGACTTTTCGAGGGACAGACATGTGTCAGACAAATCCACAGCATGTTCATACTTGCGTGCTTGAGCTCGAGTCACTACACAAGCTGGAAAGATGGACGAGATAGTCAGATCTGAATTTATGCTAGGTGCTAATGGACTCACAGTTATTTCCGGAAAAGGTAACACTTTCCCGCCCGCTACATCGTTACCCAATATAAAGGCAACTCCTTTTACAGGTAGCCGAGAACGAATAGCTACTTTAAAGAGACCGGAAACTAAGTCACTTTTTAAGTGCACACCATGCAAAGGAACTTTCGCGAAACTCATCTCGATTCCCTGCACCAATACGTCAGAATCACAGTAACTCTCACTGGAAAATGGAAGGACAGACTCGACAATCAAACTTTGTGCGGCACCAGTATCTCTCAAAATTTTCACTGACACGTTATTTTCCTCACAACCCGTAAGAGAGACAACCCCGTTAAAAATAAACGGTTTATAACCGGAGTCAGTTTCGTCAGATTTCTCCGACGTCAAGGTGTGCACAAACCCCATGCTTTTATGGGGCGGATTCTTAAAAGCCTGATTTTTCGTCTCCAAACTAGGACACGTACTAATGAGATGGCCCACCTCGTGGCAATAAAAACATTCACGCGTCTCATTTTGCGGGGGTCTATCAAAATTTGAATTTCTCCAGCTTCGTTTTGGGCTGGACGGTGGAGTGTGAACACGGCGAGATGAAGGAACAAAATTGCGTTTATGAGTCAACGAGTATTGATCAGAGCATACAGCTGCTTGAGACAATGTTTTTACCTGCCTATCACTTAGATAGGTTGCAACATCTTCAGGAATGCAATTTTTAAATTCCTCAAGCAAAACTAACTCACGATGTTGCTCTATTGTTTTAACGCTCTCTGATGTACACCAACGATCAAACAGGCTCTCCTTCTCGCGTGCAAATTCAACATAAGTGACTTTATCATCCTTCCGAAGATGACGGAATTTCTGTCTATATGCCTCGGGCACCAACTCATAAGCATACAAAATTGCAGTTTTAACGGCGTTGTAGTCAGAACTCTGCTCAAGAGTGAGCGCGGAGTATACCTCTTGTGCTTTTCCAGACAGCACACACTGCAAGAGCAGACTCCAAATGCCAACAGGCCATTTTAAGGTGATCGCAACCCTTTCAAAATGATTAAAATATTTATCCACCTCCCGTTCGTTAAAAGGTGGAACCATACTAATACAACGCGACACGTCAATCGGTACTGCATCCGAATCAGTAAGAGGAGAGGTAACATTAGAAGCAGCAGCAGAACCAAGACTAGAGGCTAAACGTGGTATGTAAGGTGGTGATATATTAAAAGCAATCCCATCTGAAATATTTGGAACTACCGTCTCTTTTGGAAGCTAATTCCAACTCTAACTTTCTTAGTGTAAACTGGCGGTCTTCTATTTCGCGTTGATATGCACGCTCCCTCTCACGTTCCTCAGCCTCTAACTTTTTCAGGCACTTTTTCCCATCTCATGTGCAATTTCCATTTTACGAACTTCAAGGTCTTTCTCAATCTCTTTCTCTCTCACAGATCGATTGTCGCGTTCAGCTCTTAATTTGGCTGCCTCAAATTGCATGCGACGTTCCTGAAACGAATATTCCCTGAGTTTTAAATCAGTTTCAGACAACCCCGCAGCTGAAGACCCTGGAGACGTTATTCCGTCAGTTTTAGCTACTAGAATGTTTTGTTCCAATAAGCCCATCTCTACTGCTTTAAACATAAGCTCTTTCTTCTTTTTATCGTCACTCGTGATGTCAATCGAATACTGTTCAGCTATCGGCAACAACTGTTCTTTTGTACAGAGCGCCAGACGCTCATTCGAAGGGCTCTTGATAAATTCATCAACCGCAGACATAATTATCAACTTTTGAACAAGCCACACACACACACAAAAAAAACGAGCAACCAACAATAATCAAAAGCCGGGCCTATAATGCTTCATTAACACTAGAAGCGCCAAGCACCGGTCATTTGACCGCTGACGCGTATTACTAGAAGCGCCGTGTAGGTTTGACCTAGATATACCTAGAACGGCCGGGCTGCGGTCATTTGACCGCAGTGATTACAAAAAAAAATAAATCTTTTCACTCGATTCAATTCCAGGACCCTACATTCACGACTTTTCCTAAATGTGAGTGTTTTGTCACCCAGAATTTTTACATGACCAAAAGCACACCGGTACAAGCTAGTTTAGAGCTATTTTGCGCTCACTTATGTGACAACACTATGTTGTCTCGCGTTCGGCCATGTTTGTCCAGGCTGCTATTCTCTTTTCTCACAGCAGATGTCGCAAGGGTTTCCTGTCAGTCGGGCATGAGAATAATATTTTACCATAAAACATATAGTTTATATATGTGCAATATGTATTATATATGTGATTTATTTTAATAACTATTTTTCATTTACATGGCATAGTCTATGGAGGCGATTTACAGTGGTAAAATGCGAGTTTGTTTTGAAAACGTTGTTCTGCGACGTTGTTCTATTAGGCAGGCCTACGTGTGTAAAAAATATTTTCAGCTGAAATTCGTCGAAGCCTATTTATGTACGTAGGGCGCGTATGCCTACGTACATTCGTAGTTGTATCTTATCTTCTATTTGTAGGCTTTTAAAGCTCAGACTAATAAGCATTTTCTTACATAGCCTATTTGCTGGACAAAGAAATATATTTCCAAAGAAATGTGGTGCATTCATTCAGTGGCACAACGTTAAATCTCTCGACTACTACGCAGGAGACCTGGGTTCGCAGCTTGGCACGAGCGATAAAATGTTGCTTATTCGCAGACTGTTTTTCAACGTCGACGAACAATTATTTTTTGTTAATGGTTTTTCATAACAAACTATCTGAAATAAACGGATGAATCACAATACTAGCCAAATTGAGCCGCCACCTGACAAACTAAGCCAGTTAGACTTTTTGCATCTAAAAATAATTATATCATAGAGACACGCGAAAAATAAACGAGCCTAGAAATTAGGCTACATGAGATTTTCCCACTGGACACACCACATCAGTATTGTGCTCGTTGCTACGATATACAGAACTCGCAGTGAGTCGACATGGGGGAAAGAAGCAAAGCAACGTAGCCTAATCTTGATCTCGCCTTACATACTTTCCTAATTCCTACGTAGGGCTAGTCAGACTTTTGTTAAATCTCCAGGGCCAGGTTGCACAAACACCAAAACCAAAGATTGATGATATGAACCAAATATTCTGGAACAGACGGATTTACAACATTGAACGCGATAGGTTATTAGGCTACGCGCCCTTACGAAAAAGTACTATAGGAATCTTATAGTATTTTGGGACTAAATATTGTAGGAATCTTATAGGAATACTATAGTAAATTGGGACATACTACAGAAGTAGGCCTACTACAAGACTGCTAGGCTATAGAAATACTATAGCGGCTAAAGGATATTATAGAGGTATTACAGAACAAAACAGAAGTCCGTGATGCGACTTCCACCGTTTCCTTTCCTGTTCACAACGCATGCAGTCTACATTGAAGTGAAACGTGCAGAACGTTGTCCAAAACAATACAATAACATTGTGTGTTGAGATCTAGTACAATATAGACATCTGTAGACATGAAGTGGCAACTAAAGCCATGATCAGTCATGAAAACGTTGGCGGCTGCAGCCTCATTTAGGTTTTGGCTGGGCCAGCTAGCCAGCCAACTTCATCAGCCAGCCGTTATTCTCAAAGCAAATGGCTTCGGGGTCTATACACAACACACTATCCATTGCAACATAGCCTATTTGAAACCGATCATTCCCCCTCCCCCATACACTCGTCTAGGCTAGGCTACTACAGACATCACCGCGCATCGAGGACAATTAACTGCCTCCCCACCCCCACCGCCTCTCTCTGTGCATAGGCTAGGCCAGGGGTATTCAATTAAAATTCAAAGAGGTCCAGTTACTAAAATGTCCTCCCGGCAAAGGTCCGAATCTTAAATTGTCACTGAAAATAGTGTAGGCTACCCTGAAGTTAATAAAATCAATAACGCATGTACATTTCTAGGCCTATTTAATTTATTGTTACATTTCAAGTGTTTTCAAAGTAATATGCTTGTAACATACCAAAAAGTCTTAACTTGAATGGTACTTGAATGCAAAACAATACTGTAGGCTAGTTGTCTTTAGGCTACTAGGCCTACATTTCAAGAAAGACAGACAACAGACACTGAATTTATTCTGAATGGAATAAATATAAAGTGCAAAATAACTTTGAGCAGCCTGAACTTAGGGCCTATTTCAAGCAGCCTAGGCCTAATGTAAAACATTCCGAATCTTTTGAATAAAATAAAAGTGGATCTTTAAGAAAAGAAAAAAAGACCTTTGCATACTGCGTTCTAGTATCCTCTGCTAATAGTTCAGATGTTCTTGAATCTTGTTGTTGAAGCTGACAATGGGATCTGTAAAGTTTCTGCAGCCGCATTAAGCACTCATTCACAGCTGCTGTCCCATCGCTAAATGCTCTCTTGTGTTGCATCAAAATCCACGCAATCTTTAACGAACACTAATTTGCCTGTACATGCATGCGTGATCACACGAGTAGACCTGTCATAGTGTGCTTTCAATTTGATAATTAGGCCTATTATCCTACCTCCGCCGAGGAAAGTAATGTTTTCATCGGGGTTTGCGTTTGTTTGTCTGTTTGTTAGCTCTCGGAGTGCTGTTCAAGTTTTACTTGCCCTCACTGCGGACTTCTGCGTGTACCTTTCCTCTAACGACCCGTGTTTGTTCTCAGTGACGCACGCTAACGTCGCCACAGTTTCACAGCGCATATTTACAGCAACACGAACGTATTGGTCCGTCCGTCCATTCATCTTTAAAAGTTCGGTTTTCACCATCATTTTTGAGCAAGCCATTTTCTCTCATCTCCTCTCTCTCCCGCTAGGCCTATTCTCTGTTGCTGAAAGGTAAACAATCGAGTTGATTGGCTTGGCTACGGACGATGCTCTTTGATAATATTAGGCCGACAATTTCAACGGGTCCGGACAGCACCGTCACTGGGTCCGGACCCGGACCGCGGTCCGCCATTTGGTGATGCCTGGGCTAGGCTGTAGGCATGGCTATTTAGGCAACTCGTGGAAGAATGCGCAATCATGTTTCATCGCATATGCGCGTTTCGGAATGTTCGAATTCGCCAGCGTGCGTGTAGTTGTGTGAATAGAAAAAACAGAACATAGCCTATATTTATTGATGCTTTGTTTAAAATAACTTCCGCCATGAACAAGTCGGGAATCGAACCAGCGATCCTTTGCCTGTGAGCCCGAAGCTCTAACCAGTGGGCTACAGTTCTCCTCTCCAGCATAGTTAAAATGTGTATCTCAATGCTGGATCTCGAATTCACGTAGACGTTAGCTTAAATTGTAGAAACAATAAGCCCATAGCCTTTTTTCAGCAGACATCGCAAACATATCATACACATTCACAAAACGGAGAATATCAGCTTAGCTCTCTATCCCCCTCCCTCCGATGTAGCTAGACCCTATAAGATGCTTCTCCCTAAATGAATAAAACATGTTTTAGAAAGTAGCCACGGTAGCCTGTAAAATGCGGCCTGAAATCCTGGCTACTGTGTAATTGAAACCAGACTGTTCATTGTCGGCAGACTGTTCATTTTCGGCGGCGCAAACAGATAGGCTACCTATTAAATTAATAGAAGTGAATTTGGGGAGTGAATTGACTTTTACCCATTCACTTTTAGAGCATTTTAGTTGAAAGTCAAGTTTGCTTTCTTCCAGAGTTTTTACCTCAAACAACACAAATCAACACAACTAAATGAACAGATAACTCTAACGTGCTGTATGTCATAATAGGCGCGTTCAAGTTGGCTGCGCAGCACAAAAACTGCGCAGCACAAGATGCACGTGGTTAAAAATCTGTCCACGATGGTCTAGATGGGTGTGTTTTCGACTCGGCAGTCGGTATCACATGGCCTCAACTTATCGCGGGAGCAAGGCGTGGCCAGGCGGCTGCTCCGCAAAAGAGCAGCCGGTCTGGAGATACTGCGGAGAGCAGCGGAGCCTAGACCCTGCCTTCATGACGTCAGGTCTTTGCCCTAATTGGCTTTTACATCCCTGACGTATGTGCAGGTGTTTAGATCCCTCCTCATATCCACAAGGGTCCGTGCGGGTCCGTGCCTCGTGATTCATCACATGGTCAAGTCTAGCCAAGTCTACACTACGGGAAGTAGAGAGTGTACAACTTCATAGCAGCGTTTGCATCCCCGCCCCTGCTGCCACCGGCAGCTCTCGTTGCTGCAAAAGGTCATTTGGAGTTGAACTTGAACACGGCTATTGAAACAACCACAGACTATCAACAACACGGTCTGACACGAATGTGCAAACTGAATTTATGACCAAACGATTTGATTCGTGCACGAAGCGCCATCTAGCGATCATTTTGTGTAAGTAACAGCCTCCCAGTCTAAGGACTCAGCGGTCATTTGACCGCCTCGCCGCGCTTTAAGTAGTTCACAACAGCACGGCGCTTCTAGTAGGTCGTCAAAGCGGTCAAATGACCGGGGCGCGGCGCTTCTAGGTATAAGTGGGTCAGAACGGCGCGGCGCTTCTAGTGTTAAAGACGGACAACGAATCTCTCATGCAATCACTCCCCCCACCACAAACTTGACCAAGTTATCTCAAACAAAAATCAAGGGAAATCAATTTGGATGGCTACAATTCGAATTGCTACAATACAGGAAGATTAACAAGACTACGCTCCCGCCACTGCCAAAAAACGAGGCCTGTCCTTTGTTCTCCAAACAATAGGCGTAGGCTAAGCGCATACAACCATTAAAATATCAAAACAAGAAAATGTTGTCTTACCTGTGCCCCAGCAGCATCGGAATACAAAATGCAATCACAAAAACCTCGATTGGAAACACGTAACTTTGAGCATAAACATACGCACGGGAACTCTGATCCCTAAGCCTACCTACCGGAAAACCCCACCTACATAAACCTGCGCTTCTTCAAAGGGAGTTACCAATTGAAGGTTCGCGATCACAGTAGGCCCCAAACCTAAATGCGTTTTTAAAATATTTATAGTGTTATTCTCACATGTATTAGCAAGGTGTCAAGCGCTAATCACGTATGACAGACAGGTGCTACTGGATATACAGTGGGTACGGGTTGAGAATGCACCTTCTCCCGCGGGACTCCCGAAGAGATCCCGCAGTGCGTCAAGCCGATTTTTTTCGAGGCTAAGGCAATGTACCCAAACAACCACCAGGTGGCAGAAAGTTTCAACTGCATTTAATGATGAAGACCGCATATCCGTCAATAGTCGACTCCTTAATCTCATTGAATCATTAAAATGAAGGTGATGACTGGCGAAATTATTCAAACGACACTTCAATTAACCATTGTTGAAATGAATGAAAATGGTTATAGAAATCGCCTACAGCCAGCGTTATAAGAAATATATAAGTAATAGTTAAAGTCTTCTTCCGTATTAAACAGATAGCCTACGGGACGCTCTTTGTTCCGTAGGCTATTTTAAGGAACTACTCAATGCACACACACTGGGTAAACTGGCGCGCTACAAACATTAAAATGTCAAATCATATTTATTTCTCTTTGTCGCCATGATATTGGGGGAAACGCGGAGAGGCGAGATGGTCAGTCCTCGTAAACTGGCGCGCTACAAACATTAATATGTCAAATCATATTTATTTCTCTTTGTCGCCATGGTATTGGGGGAAACGCAGAGAGGCGAGATGGTCAGTCCTCGTATTTTTTCTTCGCGTTTCGTTATAAGAAATATATAAGTAATAGTTAAAGTCTTCTTCTGTATTAAACAGATAGCCTACAGGACGCTCTTTGTTCCGTATTAAACAGATAGCCTACGGGACGCTCTTTGTTCCGTAGGCTATTTTAAGGAACTACTCAATGCACACACACTGGGTAAACTGGCGCGCTACAAACATTAAAATGTCAAATCATATTTATTTCTCTTTGTCGCCATGATATTGGGGGAAACGCGGAGAGGCGAGATGGTCAGTCCTCGTAAACTGGCGCGCTACAAACATTAATATGTCAAATCATATTTATTTCTCTTTGTCGCCATGGTATTGGGGGAAACGCAGAGAGGCGAGATGGTCAGTCCTCGTATTTTTTCTTCGCGTTTCGTTATAAGAAATATATAAGTAATAGTTAAAGTCTTCTTCTGTATTAAACAGATAGCCTACAGGACGCTCTTTGTTCCGTATTTTAAGGAACTACACAATGCACACACACTGGGTAAACTGGCGCGCTACAAACATTAAAATGTCAAATCATATTTATTTATCTTTGTCGCCATGATATTGGGGGAAACGCGGAGAGGCGAGATGGTCAATCCTCGTATTTTTTCTTCGCGTTTCGTTATAAGAAATATATAAGTAATAGTTAAAGTCTTCTTCTATATTGAACAGATAGCCTACGGGACGCTCTTTGTTCCGTATTTTAAGGAACTACTCAATGCACACACACTGGGTAAACTGGCGCGCTACAAACATTAAAATGTCAAATCATATTTATTTCTCTTTGTCGCCTCCGTTGGCCCTCTCTGTCACATTCGTCAACAGCATTCAAGTTCCTTCTCAGCACGAAGACGTGACTTTGCTTGCTGTTGGCCCAGAACAACATGCTCGGATTCACCAACAGAGTCGCGGCAACGTTGGTAGATACGGATGCCTGCTCTTCAGAGCCATCACCACAAAGGAGCACTACAGAGCCTGGTGCAAAACCACCAACTGGGATGGATCGAAGGGCATATATAAGTAATAGTTAAAGTCTTCTTCTGTATTAAACAGATAGCCTACGGGACGCTCTTTGTTCCGTATTTTAAGGAACTACACAATGCACACACACTGGGTAAACTGGCGCGCTACAAACATTAAAATGTCAAATCATATTTATTTATCTTTGTCGCCATGATATTGGGGGAAACGCGGAGAGGCGAGATGGTCAATCCTCGTATTTTTTCTTCGCGTTTCGTTATAAGAAATATATAAGTAATAGTTAAAGTCTTCTTCTATATTGAACAGATAGCCTACGGGACGCTCTTTGTTCCGTATTTTAAGGAACTACTCAATGCACACACACTGGGTAAACTGGCGCGCTACAAACATTAAAATGTCAAATCATATTTATTTCTCTTTGTCGCCTCCGTTGGCCCTCTCTGCCACATTCGACAACAGCATTCAAGTTCCTTCTCAGCACGAAGACGTGACTTTGCTTGCTGTTGGCCCAGAACAACATGCTCGGATTCACCAACAGAGTCGCGGCAACGTTGGTAGATACGGATGCCTGCTCTTCAGAGCCATCACCACAAAGGAGCACTACAGAGCCTGGTGCAAAACCACCAACTGGGATGGATCGAAGGGCAAGCAAGCACTGCCACACAACGTCAAGACCTTTGTGTTGTCAACACTAAGCAGAAAGTTCCCTACGATGGGGAGAAGTGGCCGCAAGGACTGCATCGATAAGATCAACGAATGCCTTCGCAAGCCCCGAAACCCTGGCCATACATTTTCTTTCCTTTAATTCAATAAAACATTGTTTATCTGAAGAACTTTTCCGAGGTTGTCTTGTCTACCAAATCCTAAACTTAAATAGAGTAAACATTTTATCTTATGAAAAAACTCTTAGGGGGAACAGTTAGGCAGCCCTTCCTCCATTATCGTATTTATTAATTAATCAATTTATTAGAGGGGTCAAAAAAAACTCATAAAGTAGGCTAGACTAAATGTGTCACTTTAGTGATTGGCTCTTTCAAATGCAAATTAAGCCTACCTTACATTGCCAGACTTTGCAAAGATTTGGAAAAGATTTTTGAAAGACTACAGTCTCAGACCCTCTCACATCTAAAGACAATTCATTGAGTTTTTAGTCACAGACTAGTCACAGGCCAGTCTCAGATTAGGATTTTGCAAAGACTGTGGTCACTATTTACAAGACTGCTGCTAGATTCCTTCAAATTATTTCCATCGTGCACTAGGCTATACGTCATCATCAACAGGAACTCACATGATAGGCTACTCATATCAAAGTAATTTTTTTCGCGTTTCTGCAGCATTGTTTGATAGTGTGACATCACTAACAGATATAGAGTTGTTCTGTCACGTAGAATAGCCGACTAATAAATTATAAGAAATGAAATAACAAATAATCATAGGCTACAGCTGTAGCCTATTTTGCCCCTTCCGTTTTCGTGTTCGTCGACCGAGGTCACTATTGGTTTTTAATGTTCACGTCACTATTTGCATGAGCCACGACTGAAAAGACTTACGATAATATCAAACATGTTTGATATTGTCGTAACGGCAAAACTAGAGAAAGACTGCCTCCGACGGACTTAAAACCGCTAAGATTGGCACCTTACACTAAACGATTTAGATGACGGGAGCGCGCCGAGATTCTAGTACAACTGGCAAGATTTCCGCCCGATTTTGGAAAAGTAGTCGGCGACTGTTAAAACAGACCAAAATCGTGCAATGTAAGCCAGCCTTTAGGTGGATGGGATGGGATTGAATGGGCCTGCTGCAGGTGAGAGGACAAATCCTAAGAATTTATTGTTTTTAGAAAGTGCCATTATCATTGCCATATTCTCTTAAAACATAGGCTATATATTTGAAAACGAGTTGATTAAAGGCTTCTAATGGTGTTTCTATAATATGATAAAAGCAGAGATTGAGATGTGTGTTTGGAACAGTTTTTCAAATCCCCCGGGGGTATTTAGACTCCAGGGTGTTAAGCATTCACAACTGTCCCATCGCTAAATGCTCTCTTGTGTTGCGTGATCACACAAGTATACCTGTCGTAGTGTGCTTTTAATTTGATAGGCCTAATTATTATCTCCGCCAAGGATATAACAAAGTCTGATTTGCTATCCAGTAGCCTAATAATTAGGCTATGTGCCACGTCCGATTTCGCAAGTGGTGTAGTAGGCTACATTTAAAAATCGACAGCCGCCTGTGAGATTCAGTTCATGAAGAGCAATTGTCTTGTGCGATCATTCCCCCTCCCCCACACTCGTCTAACCAGTTCACTACATTATAGCCAGAGGGGTTACCAGGATGCAATCTTTGGGGGGGCGTTTGGCTTACTTGGGGTGGCAACAAAAAAAGCATGATCTTTTAGCGCGTGGCCACTTGGCAGACTCACAGGGCCCATAGGCCCTAGACTAAACAATGTAGTCGTTGTTAAACCAGGTGAATAAATGTATGGGTTTCCCGATATCATTTGTAGTGGCGTTGTGACTGATACAACTCACATTCAATACAATAATAGGTAGGCTATACAGAATCATAGATGATCTGTAGCCATTCTATCTATCAATCTGTCTATCTATCTATCATGCATCAGCCAGGAGACATAGTCAATGAAAAATACATAAGACTATTAGTGTGTCACAATTGTTTTGATACTGATAATAAGTTAAGAATTTTGATACTTTCTTGATTTGATTTGGGAGTCCCACCACACCAGTGGAGATCAAAGACATTACAAGGCATATTCTTCCCCCAACACACTCAGTGAAAAGGTGGCTTTGTTTGTATTTCAAACATTTTGAAATTCATATTAAGTTTACATTATGATAGGCTAGCCTATGCGTAATTAGTTATATTAAGTTGACTATTTCATATAGATTTTTTTTATTTTGACTCACATTTTACATGATTGTCATATTGATTTACATGTATCTTTAATGTCATTGAGTGCCTGTCACTTTAAGAGAACGTGAGAGTAATTAGGCTTCAGTAATGATATTCGGCTAGTCTAAAATAGGCATAATGCATAGAAATATGTGGAAGCAATGCGTTGATTCTATGTGGTTTAAATAAACGTTAAAAAAAAACAAACAAGAAGAGCACAATATGCATGCAGTGATTATTGTGGGGTGCTATTACATACAGAGCGAAGTTGGAGACCTGTGTATGTGCAATTTAAAAGCTGGATTAGCCTACTCGGGAATGGCTTATTGTACAAATTAATGCTTTATAGCGGCCTCGTAGTTGGTAAGGTCTGCCATTTGTTTTGATATGGTTTGCCACGTGTAGGTTGAACGAAGAGCTTGAGATATTTTACCGAGGGTAATGTTGTGGAGATGGAATAAAAACGATTACATTTCATGTAAATTCAGGTTGATTTTCTCGCGAACTGTGTATTACAACAACTAGTGTTTAATATCATCGGAAAGCTAAGATCGTGCTCTGTCAGGTGATATGCATATGATATCGGTGTGATTAGAACTTCGTGAGCAATCCAATACAGAAGAATGGGTGTGCATTTGGCACTTTTCGCAGATAATGCGAATGTTAATGCAGCCCTTGCCTAAATTCATATTGATTTTCTCGCGAACCGTTTTTACAGCAACTAAGTTCTTAATACCATCAGAAAGCTAAGATCGTGCTCTGTCAACAAGTGACACTATATATTAGTATGACTAGAACTTCGTGAGTAATCCAACAGAGAAGTGGGTGTGCATTTTCCATTTGTCGCCCGTCGCAGATCATTTCTCTGGGGTGGCAGAGGTTATCTTTGGGGAGGCATTGCCTCCCCCAGCCTCCCCCTAGACACACCCCTGTAGCCTACCTATATGCGGCACTGAGGACTACACTTGAGCCCGACACTATGTCAATGTAAAAATGTGCGTGAGTGCGCGCTGATCCACGAATTAACATATTAACTTTTCTTTTCAGCAGACATCGCAATAAAAAGGATCCTTTTTTAACAAATCAATGCATTTTGGTTCAATGGTTTCCGGAGAGGATCCTCGACTGGGTTTCGAACCCCGGTCGCTGGCGTACGACACCTATGCTTCAACCACTTGCGCCACAGCTGGATGTGAACTTCAACAAGCTTTATTCGGCAAATGGACTTGAAACGCCGATCAAAAGTTCTGACATGTTAAACTGACGTTAGTTATTAATTCACCACATGATAAAATGCTGTCATATAGCTTGACGCCCAGCAGCCTATGGTAGTCTATGCCTATCTCTGAATCAACATGAACATGCATACGATACATACGTTGCTAGAAACTTATTTTGCGGAGCTAGGCCTGCTAGTCGATGGTTACAATGAATTACCCTCACTGCCCTATCGCATATCTGACCATCAATTGTTACAATGTTACAAAATGCGCGATCTTCTCCATGCATGTAGCCTACGGTTATAAGTAAAGTGACAAGCACAGGCATGTATTAAAGAGATTTCTGTTAAATACATTTTATTTTCAGTCGTCAAAAGTGGTGGGGACAAAATCTGTGATAACAAGTGCTGGGTACATGTAGGCTACCCAGCGTCGCCGGTTAAAATGAACATGCCTCCGTTTTAAAATAGCCTACACATTTCTAAGTATTCCTAGCATGTAAATGTTGCCAAAATGTCCATCTTGTCCATCTCTTTCGTCTTCGCCTTGACGTTGACAATAATAGCCTATTCACGGAAATGCGGTCTTGTAACCGTAATGAATTCATGAATTAATCTAAGGTTGCCTTTCGAGTATTTCAGGTTGAATTGAAGGCTATTTCCTTCTGATAGGCCTATATGTTTCTAAAACCATTTTCATTCATTTCAACAATGGTTTATTGAAACGTCGTTTGATTAATTTCGCCAGTCATCACTTTCATTTTAATGATTAAATGAGACGGATATGCGGAGCATTTCTCTCCCTCTCCATTGACCAAAACGTTGCTCTGGCATCTCTGCTGGACTGACTGAGTTATAGGCTACGTCGAGTGAGATAGGCTGTAAACATTCGAAAACTCTGCAACTGCAATCTAACATGCCGAGCGTCATGTCTCTTTTCTCCGCTTGTCACCAGCGTGGTGTCCTCGGGTTTTTCCATGAGCCGAACCTTCATATTATTAGGGCGGTCTATGTTGCCCCCTTGCGGTTGCAGTTTTCCCGATGCTTCGGGAGTCCCGATGTGCGGGAAAGAAAGGAGCATTCTCAACCCGTACCATCTGTACGACTTCATCTGACATCTGAAAACACTTCTTGGGACTTTCACTCCGATGGTTACCAAAGTTGTTTACCTGGCTGTTTACCTTGGTTACCGGGGAAAAAACGCCGCCAGAGGAAAAGGGGGAGAAGAGCCGATGTCTTGGTGAAATTAAGAAAACGACAGCATCGTCCTCCGCTTCCTAGCATTCTCCTTGCTAACGTACAGTCACTCGAGAACAAATTAGATTAATTCAGAGCCAGACTGGCGTTTCAACGGGAAATTAAGAACTGCAATTCATTTGTCTTCACTGAGACATGGCTGGACCCCTCAATATCAGACTCTGCCATCCTACCTGAGGGCTTCTCCATTCATCGACAGGACAGAACTGTTGACTCGGGGAAGAGCAGAGGAGGTGGCGTTTGCATCCTAATCAACAAGATGTGGTGTGTGGATGTGCAAACATCATCATCGGGATGCTCTCCTGACATAGAACACCTGATGGTCAAGTGCAGGCCCTTTTATCTACCCAGGGAATTCTCTGCAATTTTTTTCGTCGCCGTTTACATTCCACCGCAAGCTGACACCAAACGGGCGATGGACGATCTACATGATATCATTGATCGGCAGGAAACCTTGCATCCAGAGGCTGCTTTCATTGTAGCCGGCGACTTCAACAAAGCCAACCTCAAGAAAGTCTTACCGAAGTACCATCAACACGTTGACTTTCCAACTCGAGGTGAAAACATTCTGGATCACGCCTACACGCCGTACACTCACGCCTATAAAGCCCGCCCCCGCCCAGCCTTCGGCAAATCGGATCATTCATCTGTTCTCCTAATGCCAGCTTATAGGCAGAAGCTGAAACGGGAACCGCCTGTGATTCGCTCAGTTCAGCGCTGGACTGATCAGTCAGATGCTACACTACGTGACTGTTTCCAAACAACAGACTGGGGTATGTTTCGGCTACCGCGGATAACATCGATGATTACATTGTAATTGTATCAGACTATATTTGTAAGTGCATAGACGACGTTGTACCGAGAGTGACTGTACGAACTTTTCCTAATAAAAAACCGTGGGTGAATGGAGAGGTGTCTTCAGCACTCAAGGCCCGGACAGCAGCCTACCAGTCTGGTATCCCTAATGAGTACAAGATAGCCCGTTATGAATTAAGGAAATCCATTAAATTGGCCAAGAGACAGTACAGAGAAAAAGTGGAGTCATATTACACAGGATCCAACACCAGGGATATGTGGAGTGGGCTAAGGACCATCACTGAGTACAAAGGAAAGAGCCACAGAGCAGATGTGACCTCTGTTTGTCTTGCAGAGGAACTGAACTCTTTCTATGCCAGGTTTGAGACACCCACCAGGTCAGAGGTACTGTTAGAGCAAGACTGCTGCCCTTTTCAGGTATCTGTAACAGATGTGTATAAATCTTTCAGAAGAGTGAATGCACATAAAGCTCACAACATCCCAGGGCGTGTTCTTAAGGCCTGCACTTCTGAACTGGCAGAGGTATTCACCGACATCTTCAACCTCTCACTGCTACAGTCTGTAGTCCCCACATGCTTTAAGAGGGCCACCATCATCCCAGTCCCTAAGAAATCATCAGTGAGCTGTTTAAATGACTACCGCCCTGTCGCTCTGACCTCTGTTGTGATGAAGTGCTTTGAGAGGTTAGTCAAAGACCACATCACATCCTGTCTATCTACTGCGTTAGATCCACTTCAGTTTGCCTATAGGTCTAACAGGTCTACAGATGATGCTGTAGCTTTGGCCTTGAACACTGCTCTCTCTCACTTGGATCAGAACAACACGTATGTACGGATGCTCTTTATCGACTTCAGCTCCGCCTTCAACACCATAATACCATCTAGGCTCATCATGAAACTGCAAGACCTGAACATCAGTCCCTCCATGTGCAGCTGGATACTAAATTTCCTAACAGGCAGGCCACAGGCAGTACGGCTAGGTAACATCACCTCCTCCAGTCTAACACTCAGCACTGGTGCTCCACAGGGTTGTGTGTTAAGCCCTCTGTTGTATTCACTGTACACTTATGACTGTGCAACCACTGACAGCTCCAACACCATCATTAAGTTTGCTGATGACACCACCATAATCGGCTGCATCAAGTGTGGTCTCCCAGGCGGCTGCAGGGAGAAGAACACGCACCCATTCACATCGGGAGTGCAGCAGTGGAGAGAGTCAAAAGCTTCAGATTCCTGGGCATTAACATCAGTGAGGATCTGAGCTGGACACACCATATAGGTGTGATCACAAAGACAGCAAGACAGCGGCTCATCTTTCTGCGACGTCTGAAATTTACCATGGACCACAACATACTGACCAACTTTTACTGCTGTACAATAGAGAGCATTCTGACTGGTGGCATAACAACATGGTATGGTAACAGCACTGCCCAGGATCGAAAAGCGCTACAAAGAGTCATCAGATCAGCACAGCGTATTACTAGGACTGAGTTACCATCCATCCAGGACATCTACAGTCAGCGATGCAGAAGAAAGGCCAAGCGAATCGTTTCTGACTCCAGTCATCCCAGCCACCATCTCTTCACCCTCCTGCCTTCAGGCCGACGATACAAGAGCCTAAGGACCCGTACCAGCAGATACAAGGACAGTTTCTACCCTCAAGCCATCAGGATGCTGAACCGTCCTGGGAAACCCCCTTAAGATGGCACTTTTCTTCTCATTTATTTTTTTGTTCTTTCTAATTTATTTCTGGACACTTGAGCACAATGAATCTCATTACTTATAAATTCCTTTTATGAGTATATGACAATAAACTTGAATTGAAAAATAAATCCACTGAAACCTCGAAGCTCCCCCCGGGGTTTACCCTTCAAAACACCACCCCAGAAAAGAAAAATCCGCACATAATCAAACAAACAAAATAATAAAAGTGCTCCGATGGAAGGATTACTAGTCCTGCTGGAGACACCTAACTCACCAGAGTTCCCGCATCACCGCGCGCTCCCAACAGATGAGGAAAAAGATTTCTCAAATAAGAAAAACCGAAGCGAATGAGGCTTCACATTTGCCACGAAGGGTTCAAAAACGACCGGAGAGCCCCCAATTTTGTTACGTGCCAGTCTAGGGGATAGACACGCAACAAAAGGATTGAGGTAGAAAACCTCTTAAAAAGGCGGACGGACGAAATGACGCTCAAATTCAAGGGTGTTTATTTACAAAAAAGGTGAATATATAATAATAAAAAAGTATGTTAGCAAAGTAAATGGACAAAGTAGCAACATAGGCCAGAAACAAGGCCTAACAACGAGGCCTACGCCAAGGCCATGCCAGCCTCTCACTCTGGCGCCTCTGGCAATGACGGCAAGTACGGCTGGGCGGAGCGGGACAGGGGAACGTGCAGAGCGAAGCTCCAGACAAAGGGAACAGCGCCCCCTTTATACTGCAGCCCATCCAATCGCCAATGGCAGGAACAGAATTGATACTTAACACCAAGATGTCCTGCAACACAGTTCACAAGCACAGGACAGAGCAGGGCAAAGAGCAACACAAACCCACAGGACATAACAGCCCTGCAAAGTGGTACACGAGGTTTCAAAACCACTAGTTCGGGAGAAATCAGAATCCTAGTTGGTCTCCACCTTGCTATGGGAGTGATGAAAATGCCAAGAGTCTCCATGTACTGGGAAGCTGGGATGGACATTAGTATTTTTCGAAACAGCTTGTCCCGTGACAGATTCTTTCAGCTCCAGTCACATTTGCATGTAGTCAACAATTTGGAGAAGCCAGCAGGAAACCATGATGTGTTTTTCAAGGTACGTCCTCTCTTTGGCCGCGTTCAGACTGCAGACGAATCTGATTCAAATCTGATTCCTTCTCATTTCCGTTCCGCTCTGTTCAGACTGGGTCACATTAGTAGCAGATCTGACAGGTTGCTGTAGGGTTGCTGTAGCAACGAAAACAAACATTTCTGCCATCAGGGGGAAATACTTGCTAATTTGGAGTGATTAAACATAGAATACAACTAGGTGAGTGTTCATTGAATGCATGCATAAGTGTGCGCATTTGCGCGACAGAAACCGAAACTAATCAGTGGCAAGCTCCGCTTCAAACTGTTGAGGCTATTTAATTATGTAACGGCAATTAATAGAACAATGTGGATTCTTGCAACTTCCATGAAACAGAGCAGAGACTGTATAATGCTATATTTAGCATTGAGTATTGTTAGGTCACATTTAATATAACATGGTCAAAAGACATAGCCGTAACGTTGCTCCACAACTCGAAATAGGTGGGCGGTCACGCACGTAAAGTCACGTCACGGACAGTCAAATCCGATCTGAGTGTTTGAGCTGTTCAGACTGAGACGCATCTGTCCATATCTGATACGAATGCGATATGAAACTACCTCCTGGATGTGGTTTGCAACCGTTTCGCAAAAATCGGATTTCATGTGACCTGTCACTGTTCAGACTTCAAAAGTGACATCCGATACAAATCTGAATGGGCTAAAAATCGGATTTTGGCTGGCAGTCTGAACGCAGCCTAAAGGCTGGCTTACATTGCACGATTTTGGTCTGTTTTAACAGTCGGCGACTAAATTTCCAAAATCGGGCGGAAATCTTGGTAGTTGTACTAGAATCTCGGCGCGCTCCCGTCATCTAAATCGTTTAGTGTAAGGTGCCAATCTTAGCGGTTTTAAGTCCGTCGGAGTCAGTCTTTTTCTAGTTTTGCCGTTACGACAATATCAAACATGTTTGATATAATATCGGAAGTCTTTTCAGTCGTGGCTCATGCAAATAGTGACGTGAACATTAAAGACCAATCGTGACCATAGCTCCAACACGAAACAGGAAAGGGCAAAATAGGCAACAGCTGTAGCTTATATGATTTTTGTTATTTCATTTCATATAAATTATTAGTCTAATTATTCTACGTGACAGAACAGCTCTATATCTGTTAGGGATGTCACACATGAAACAATGCTGCAGAAACGTGAAAAAATGACTTTGGTATGAGTAGGCTATCACGTGAGTTCCTGTTGATGATGACGTGTAGCCTAGTGCACGATGGAAATAATTTGAAGGAATCTAGCAGCAGTCTTGTAAATAGTGACCCACAGTCTTTGCAAAATCCTAATCTGAGACTGGCATGTGACTAAAAACTCAATGAATTGTCTTTAGATGTGAGAGGGTCTGAGACTGCAGTCTTTCAAAAATCTTTTCCAAATCTTTGCAAAGTCTGGCAATGTAAGGTAGGCTTAAGATGCCATACGCAGAAGATGCGTGGAGCTTCCACTAGAAGAAAACCTTTGTGTGGATGAGCAAATGGTGCCATTTCGTGGATCGCTGTCTGTTAAGCAGTATGTCAAAGGCAAGCCACACCCTTGGGGGGTGAAAGCATACTTTCTGTGTGGCAAAAGTGGCTTGGCCTATGACTTCCTGCTGCACCAAGGTGCTATAATGGAGATCTCAGAACATTGCAAGAAACAGCTGGGACTTGGAGCTGCAGTGGTGCACCATCTCTCACAGCGAATCACCAATGCCAATCACAAGCTGTATTTTGATAATTATTTCACATCATACAATCTTCTGGAGCTGCTGGCTGAGAGGAAAATTCATGCTGCTGGGACAGCAAGGATCTGCCGCTTTGCCAGGCCTCCTCTAGTGCCCGACAAAGAAATGGCAAGAAAGGAGCGGGGGAACCATGATGAGGCTGTGAGCCGTGATGGGAAGGTGGCAGTGGTCAAATGGTATGATAATAGACCAGTTGTCATGGTGTCCAACTTTGTTGGTGTTGGCAGAATCGATGACGTGCAACGGTGGGACAAAAAGAATGCCAGATTTGTCAGGGTGCCCCGTCCAGAGGTGATCAAGCTCTACAATGGCAATGGGCGGTGTTGACCTGCTTGATCAACTTATCAGTCTGTACCGTACTGAAATTCGGTCAAGGAAGTGGACCCTCAGAATGATCACCCATGCATTTGACCTGGCTATCGTCAACAGTTGGTTGGAGTATACAGTAGGCTGGACTCTGAGAGGGCCGGCATCTTGACCAAAGACATCCTGGATCTCCTCCATTTCAAGATGAATGTGGCCCAGTGTCTGGTGAGAGTCAATCAATCAGTGGCAGCCAAACGCGGGAGACCCAGCATGTCTCCGGAACCACAGCGTGCCCCTCAACCACAACTTCAAGATATGAGGCCCCTACCTGAAGTCCAGTTTGATATGGTGGACCATATGCCAAACTATGACAACAAGAAGGAGGCCACCAGATGCAAGAGGCCATTCTGCACAGGAAAGACACATGTGTTTTGCGATAAATGCAATGTCCACCTATGCTTTGTGCCTCACAGGAATTGTTTCAAGGCCGCTCATCGAAAATGAGTGTCATATCAAAGTGTGTGTGAGTGAGAGAGAGAGAGTGTGTGTGTGTGTGTGTGTATGTGTGTGTGTGTGTGTGTGTGTGACCAGAAGGCCAGCACTGTTCAATTTAAGTGTTCAACTTCCATTTACACTAATTCTAATGTTAATGTGTGTGTGTTTTACTGTAGCGTGTATGAATGAGTGAGAGTGTGTGTTTGTGTGAGAGAGAGTAAGTCAGTGTGTGTGTGTGTGTGTGTGTGTGTGTGTGAGAATGAGTGAGTGTGTGTGTGTGACCAGAAGGCCAGAACTGTTCAATTTAAGTGTTCAACTTCCATTTACACTAATTCTAATGTTAATCTGTGTGTTTGAGCTTGAAAGAGTGAGTGAGTGAGTGAGTGAGTGAGTGAGTGAGTGAGTGACCAGAAGGCCAGAACTGTTCAATTTAAGCGTTCAACTTCCATTTACACTAATTCTAATGTTAATGTGTGTGTGTTTTTGAGCTTGAATGAATGAGTGAGAGCGTGTGAGTGAGTGTGTGTGGCCAGAAATCCAGAACTGTTCAATTTGGATATTCAACATCCGTTTACACTAATTGTAATGTTTGTGTGTGTGTGTGTGTGTGTGTGTGTGTGTTAGGGCTGTCAACGAATATTCTAAATTCGAATTTATATTCGAATAGATTTAAAAATCAGACATTCGATTATGAAAATGAATATTCGAATGTGTAAAAACACACCCACAGTAGCAGAGGCGCCGCTGTCTGCTTTGTGAGTGAATGCGCTCATAGGATGCGCTGCGTGAAGGATCAGGGACAGGTGACAGGAGCTGCATGAGCACAGTCATTATTGAAAGTTGACTTCATTGGAAGACGGCAGAAGGTGCAGAGCCCTACTCGACCACAGCAGAGAACGTGATTTTAACGCTACGCTCTATGATCTTTGATTTTAACCCCCTAAATTCTTAAAAGCCATGCCTGGAAGTACAGTAGGCTACTTTTTTGTATATCGTAAGTAGCCTACTTTGGATTTTTGGAGGTGCGAAATCAAGTAGTATGCATGTAAGATACAGTTAGCATACCATTCTACCACTAGTAATGAGGTCACATTTCGAGAATGTGCACCCAAATGAGCATAGCATAATGTGTGGAACAGCTAAACAGCCACATAGGCTATTGACACTTATTTTGCACGCCCGCCGCCACAAGCTCTGTCTGCAACAAGAGAAGGGGCAGCCTGGTCTCACCAAAACGCGTAGAACGCGTAGAAAATTAATTTCGTTCATTTGTAAGGAGACCGATCAGTGTCGTGGATGGGGCAGGCTTCAGGGAGTTCTGTCAAGCAATGTAGTCTACCGTATCCCTGTGTACAGTAACAGTCACCAATAGCCTAGAATCGAAACAACAACTTTTGGGATTGAAAGCTGAGGAGCTGATTAACGACGCGATGTAACAGCACATGAAACTGAAGTCGGGTTAGCCCACTGTAAAACTTCAATTAGCCTAATTTAATAATATTTGTTTCAATCATTGAATGAAGCCTGCTATAGCCTATTTGGGACAAGAGTCACGATCTTAAATTGCTTGTAGGCTACAAAAATCTTTATCAGCACTCAACATTTGTTTGTTGTTCATTTTCCGTTGTGCGCAGAGAGCTAGGTGCGCAACAAATGCGAGGGTGTGGGAGAGAGAGAGAAAGTGTGTGTGTGAGTGCGAGAGCAAGCGAGAGTGAGGTCTGCTGTGTTGACCTTTGATTTACTTGTTTTTGAGTAGGCAATAGCCTATGTTGTCAAATATATTTATACTTAAATGAACTACCTTTTACAAGTAGTTATGTCTCTTTGTATTAATTTATTAATTTGTCCTGTTATTGACGTAATGCGCGTCATGGACAAAATGCGCAACCAGATATTCGAATATAATCGAATCAATCTGTTTTTTTAATATTCGAATATTTGAACGTCATTTTTGAGCAATTTTGACAGCCCTAGTGTGTGTGTGGTGTGTGTTTGGCCAGAACTGTTCAATTTGGGGGTTCAACTTCCATTTTACCCCAATTGTTGTTAGTATGTGATGAGTTGTATTATGACGGCAAGATTGATAATAAACACAATCATACATTGTTCGACTTAATGTGCATGTTTTGACCTGCTCACAGACATATAAAAACATTTAGACACATGCAGACATTCAGTTTTAAATGTCCAAGTCATGTGTGATTATTTGTTTCAAGACTACTATGTTAAAAATGTCTTGTTTTTCCCCTAAGTTCTTATGTAATTTTACACCTGTTTAGTCGAGATGTCCACTGTAATGGACATTAAAAAAAAAAGAAAGAAATAATTTTTCAATTTTTTTTTTCCACGTTTATTTCTACATTGGATAGGTCGATAGGAGTAAGAATCAGCTGAATATAATTTTTTTTGCCCAACAGAAAAAATGCGGGTCTGAAGGGGTTAAGCATACAATCTGGCTCTCTGAAGACTACATATCCTGTGAAACTGTTTCCTCAGTTTCCTACGGTGGGTACGGGTTGAGAATGCACGTTTTGCACATTTCTGTGAATTCCTTCTTTGCGCCAATGTAGCAAGTGTAATTATGCTTCTCTGAATTTCCCCACTGGGTCCTACATGTTCTGTGCCACTTTGCAGTTTCCCACGGTAGAGTAGGTAGCAGGGGGTGTGGCATGAACTGATTCCCGCGCTTGGGACCCCTTTAACATGTAATATAGTCCCATCCTCTGCCTCTTTTGCTACTGTCCTGAGGCAGAGGTACGTGGAGTTTTGCATACAATGCATTATGTATTTTGTTTATGCTATGTTACTTTGCATTGCATTATGCACTTAACACATGAGACTGTTTTCTGGTGTTGCGTACTTTATACCAGAATAAAGGTGTTTTAATCCCTGGATTTTATATTATAACTCGTTACACAATGCACATGTTACGTGCGTGAGTAATGCTGCAGTGTCTTAGCGTGGCTGCAGGTGTAGTGGCATAGCTAGTTAGTTTACAGCCACCGAGTGTGTATTGACTGTAAATGTGGTTTACCTGTTTGGTTGGCAGGAGCTGTGACGCGACTGGCTCGCTCCTTTCTGACTGTCTTTCTTTGTTTTGTCTTGCTTTACACTCCAGGTATGGCATATTTCATTATATTGTTATTGCGTCAGTGTGTGTTGTTTAAAATATGGTGCGCTGTCTTTTGCTACTGTCCTGAGGCAGAGGAGCTGTGACGCGACTGGCTCGCTCCTTTCTGACTGTCTTTCTTTGTTTTGTCTTGCTTTACACTCCAGCCCAGAGCAATAAAGCGACAAACGTTATGTTGTGGCGTCCATCCTTTAATACACAACGCAGAGTAATCGAGGGAGGGGAGAGACGACCTCTGTTACACCAACAAAGTTGGTGCCTTGATCACTGTGAAGTTGACTAACATTGCCACGAATGGAAATGAAGGACCGCAATGCATTAAGAAAGGCGTCAGAACTGAGATCATCTCTATGTTCACTGTCCTAGAGCACATACTGTATAAGGGGAGAATTCTCCCATGCGCGTAAGGGTGCGTAGAAAACGCACAGCTACGCGCATTTCCCTCCAAGTGAATTCTGCCATTCACTTAAATCGACCATTTACGCGTGGTAGAGAGAGTTGCGCGTTTTGGGTGGAGCAACCCCAAAATCTGGGCGTTTCTTATATATACAACTCTTGCACTCATTCTGCCATGGCTTAAGCACTTTTCCAGCTACGCACTCTGGAGGACTGGAATAAGGTCGAGCGCCACTACAAGGTGAAACAGCATTGCTCATGTCGGCAGAAGGCCTATAGTTCTAATTACATGTAGGCAACACGGAATTTACAAATTGACATTACAGTATCAAATGTGATGCTTATAAGCTGATACAGCTTCATGTTTTCCGCATTACAGTGTCACACGGTGGCATATTTCGTGCCATTATACTTCACTGACTTCATAGGCTACATTGTTAAATAGTGAAAATCCCATTATAATCACCCACTTTCAGTATTGGAGCTTGCCGATTATGTATCTTCAGTTTTAACTTGACAAGAAGTCATAATCCCATAGCATACTTCGTTCGACTCTGTCCGTTTCTTTTCAACTTCACTGAAGACATCCATACATTTGCACAGACGTCTGCACTATGGAACAGCATTATTCTCTTGTCTTTTAATTCGTTTGTAATGGAGATTGAACTCGTTATGTCAGTCTCTCTACTGTGTTCGAAGCTGCAGATGTCAGTATACATATGTCTTAGCATAGATAAATTGATATTATGCGAGGCAGCAGCCAGCGAAACCTTTTTGTCAACCGTGAGTTTTTGAATTATAAATCTTGACACCTCAAGCACGTCTTCACTCTTTATAAACAAACGCCAAAGCAAAAGTGAAATTTCGTGAAGTATATTTTGCTAAGCTATGTGATGGCACACCATTTTACTGTAGGCAGTTCTTTATTCAGTTCACCTTGCATAGGTTTTCAAAATCAAAGACTGGTTGGTGTTCTTTCTGGATTTAAATGGCATTCAGAAGGTCAATGAGAAATGTCCACGTTCCACGTTTTCATATCAACCTAATTAAGGAGGTGGTAGATTAGTCTGGTTCTTTTATATAAATCACGCCTCTTTCATAAGCCTGCCTTGATTCCGAATTTGCGCGGTGTGGGTGTGACAGAAGCTGAGAGAATCCGCTTAACAGAGAGGCACGCAATAGAAAAGCGTAAAAAAAAAGCTTACGCGCGAATGGGAGAATTCCCCCCCTAAGTGAACAGAAGCCCATATCTTTTAAACTCCTTCCTCCCATCCTTAACGTAAAATGGACGAAAGCAGTTACGTCAGAATAGACTGTCCGAAAGTCAAGCGCTCTCACTAGATGGGTACTTTGTTTGGCGTGATTTCCAAGCGTGCATAGATGCATCTTTTTTGGCCTCAGATATCCCATAATCCATTGCGCAGCGCAGGTAAAGCTCCACACGTCATGCAAATCGTCAAGCAACACACCCCTCTCCCCGAGTCAGGTGACACCAACTAGTTTGTGCTGTCCAAATATAGGGACGCATACTGAGGAGCAAGCTAACTGAGACACTACTGGAAAGAGCGGTACTATTCAGCGTGCGCCCAAAATTTCCCATTCATACATTCATGTTTAATTACCACTACCACCAATTAAAAGCATTCCTAGAAGAATGCTCAGGCTCAGAAGTCCTCATTTAAATATTCATAGCTTGGACCCGACCCTGCATTTACGTGCGCCATTTGAAATACCGGTGGCCGCTAAGGACATGTGAAATTCTACAGCTCCGACTTTGACGTCTGAATGATATCTCGGATCTATCCGCTGAATTTCATACATTCAGCGATGTAAGTTATGAACGCGTTTTCTACAAGCCACATGTCTATCTAACATTCCAACACTGAAATTGTATTTTCCAATGAAACAAATAAAATAACTTTGGTCGTGATCTATCACTGTCTCAGCAATGCCCTTTATGGCCTGTACAGACTACACGACTTTTTTGTCTTTCACGATTATCTTTTAC
Organism: Sardina pilchardus; assembly: GCF_963854185.1. Lineage (NCBI taxonomy): Eukaryota > Metazoa > Chordata > Actinopteri > Clupeiformes > Clupeidae > Sardina > Sardina pilchardus. Next base: position 29,439,990 of record NC_085016.1, on the reverse strand, counting down.
GATTGACCATGTCAGACTAGGCGATCAGAGAACCACAAAATCATGCAGCGTCGTGGCCGCAAGAGTGGCCACATTACAAGATCATTTATCGTAGCCTTCTCGTCGTGTGTCGTCACAGTGTCAGTGTCAACACGGAGTCGTAGGAGATTCCCAAAAAATTCTAACATGCTAGACTTTTGGTCGTAACGTCGTAGAATGTCGCAGACAATAAATCGCAGGTCGTTGAACATGTCAGATTACAAGACGCTTCCTCCTTCGAATGTCGTTCCCGACTTTGAATATTCGAACCCGACAATGGAAATTTGTCGGCCACGACACAATCGTGGCAAAATCGGGCTGAAATCGTGTAGTCTGCACAGGCCATTAGTGTAGTGCACATAAGCCCCTTTTCCACTGCCAAACTAGTCCGACTCCGCTAGCTAGCGAACATCACTTCCCATTTCTGTGCAAACGTTAGCTAGCCAGGTCGGTTAACAGGCTAATTTAGATGGTTTATTGTGTCCGAATGTGTGTTTTGTTGGTATCACACACAAGCAACGACTAGAGAAAAGTTCTGTTTTGACTAGGAGACTGGAACTAGGGCCATTGTCTTGGTAGATTCGCGACGAGATGAGCTGCTCTGTCAGGACCACTTGGCTCACAGTAGAGGTGACATAGGGGACACCACACTGAAACTAAGGTTTAAAGTAAAATCGTTTAATTAACGAATGATCATAACGAAGTCAGTAAATGGGAAGCTAACCAAAAGTGTCGTGCATATCAGTATATGTAAGTGTAAAGTGAAAGGCAAAAGGAATAGCAGCGACGACCGCAGCCAGCCTCGCGTCGTCAGGCCAGAGCAGCAATGAGAGAGAGAGAGAGAGCGAGCGGACTAGAAGGCCATGGTTTTAAGCACCCTCCCATCAGCGCACCAGTTAGTCCGGCACGGCCCACCAGAACAGCTCCACCTAGAGGCGACACAGAACAGAATAGCAGCCGATAACGCAGGCCAGGGAGAGACACACCAGAGCCCCTTTAGGGAGAGCCGGTCCACTTCCTATTAACTCCATTGTACCGGATTGTTCCTGCAATCTGTTGAAATTCCGCTAGGGACGCTGCCGAGCAAGTGATAAATGAATTGTGGTCTATGGAGCTAAGCGGCTAAAACTCGTTTTTTTTCACAGTTGACAACTTCATTTCTTAATGTGCATTGTCGTAGTAGCTACCTGAGTATAGGTTTTCCACTGGAAATTAAATAAAAAGTCACTCATGTCCTTTATGCTTTTCATAGGATGGGCCGCTTTCCGTGTAACATGCTAGCATTTAGCTCATGGATGCTGATTGGTCAGCGAGAAATCGCGACCGATTACGACGACGTCGTGAAGCTGAACCTTCTTTTAGGTCTATGGCCGTAAAGTGGTTCGCTTTTGTGTCACGTGACATGAAAACTTTGAAAGGGATTTTAGGAATAACAACAAATATTGAAAATTGCATTGGTCAGCTATTTGTCAAGTCAAGTTATCCTGCATCGCATGCATTAATGCAATTTCAGGAGAAACAATTATATAAAGACAAATGTGGTATTGGGGGGTTCAGCTCCATTGCTACCCATTCATTCATCACTTGCTCGCGATTGCCCTCTAGTTGCAGTACCATGCGGAAGTATTTAACAAGTGGTCCTTCTCCCCTTATTAGACACAAAGATAATTAAGGGCGGAGCAAGATACTTCATGAGAAGCCACTTCCTGGAACCCGAATCGCAAGATGGGGGGTCAAAATCCCCCTTTATGCAGAGCAGAGGCAGCAACTGTTCCATTGAAGTCTATGGACATAGATCAGAATTTCAACTATAAGCTAAAATCTCCATTCTCTAGAGTTAGGAATGTGGATTTTGGGCACGGTTTCATGACCCTCAACCCCTTCTGACCACTTCAGGTACCTTTTTAGCATTTTTGAGCATTCCCGTCTGGAGAAAATCGACTTTATATCAGGTGTGCCCCTCTTGTTTATTCTGCTTATTGGCCGGTTGCTACGTACGCTCTAGCACTACCTTGACAACACATTAGCCAGCCAGCTGAACCAAATCCTGATTTGTGCTAACGACGATCAGATGGCGCTGGGGTAACTTAATGAGAGCAGCGACATATTTCCATTATTCCATTGATGTTTTTATTCAATTCCTTGAAATGTATGCTTTGTGTGTGTTACTTCCATATTAGAACTAATAAATGTAGAGGGCTTGAAAGAGCAGCAAGATTATTTTGGAACATCATCAAGCATTGATAATCGAGTGCTTGATTTTGTACACCTGTGGAAAGGGACCTGATGAAACCCATGAATACGTCTGACACGCAATGACGCGCCTCTTTATGTAGAGGAAGTGATCCCCGTTTTGCGCCCATAGACATGAACTACGACGACGTATCTTGCTACGCCTTAAGGATCTTTGTTAGACATTCTCTGGCAGAGCCCATTTATGGAGAGCCGGTCCACTCGCTATTAACTCCATTGTACCTGCATTGTACCTGCAGTTCCTGTTGCAGTTCCACTAGGGGCGATCACGAGCAGGTGATCAAACAATGGGGGTCTATGGGGCTAGACAGCAAAATTGGTCTGTTTCACCTGATTGTCATTTAAAAATCAAAGATTGGATTTTAGTTTCTGCAAGGTCAATATGGGTTATGGGTCGAAAGTTGAATGAACAATTACTTATGGCCCTTGGTTTCTCACAGGCTTGGTCGTTGTTGCCCATAACACACTAGCACCCTGCTAATGAATGACATCATTGACACGTTTGAAAGGCTTTTTAGAGCAATTAAGGGACTTAAAAAATCTAATACTCAGCCGTGTGTATTTTCCTTGACCCCCCTTTCACATGCAATATTCCGATTTCTACACAAAAAATAATATCCAGAGAAAAGTGGATTTTAGGAGAAACTCCATTCACCTCCATTCATTCTCCACTTGCTCGCGACCGCCCTCTAGTTGCAGTACCATGCGGAAGTATTCAGCGAGTGGTCGTTCTCCCCTTATTAGACATTCTCTGGTGATTGCTTCAGTGGGTGGAAGTAAAATTCCAGAATCAGGTGCTCAACAGGATCAAAAAGAATTCATGTCAAAAAACAGAGAAAAGATCCGAGGCACTCCGATATAAGTAAAAGTCCTTTATTAAACTTTGGACCAGCCGACGCGTTTCGGTCGCTTTCGACCTTCTTCAGGGCAGTTTTTTAAATAGTTGTGTTTACACTGAATTATAATAAAAACTAATTTCATTACATCCACTTCACTCTCATATAATTATTGTGGAGGACCTCTAGAATAACCATATGTGCCACTTTTGCATAGGTGTTTTTAGTTAGATGAAAAACTTAAAAATCTCAAGGTATAGCTGACTGCCTCAAAGTGCCTGAAAAGGCCCCGGACCACTAAGTGTTAACCGCTGAATTAATCTAATGAATTAATCTAAAGGTTGTCTATCGAGTCTTTCAGGTTGAACTGAAGGCTATTTCCTTCTGATAGGCCTACTGAAGACGATTTTCTAAAACCATTTTCATTACATTGCATGTAAATGCAATGTACTTTTATCCCTGTTCTTATTATTATCGGGATAATTATTCTTCTTCCGACCAATAATAACGCTAAAACCACTTAACCGTTTCACGTCATTCAAGCACTCCTACAAAGATCTTGTAACGGAGATTTGACGATTGTATTTTTGACATTTGTGAACTTCATACTTTTTGAGATATTTACGATAAAAGAGTTTAAAATTCCCATAGAGTTTACATTGAGACCCTTTGGCGGCAAAGATTAATTGTTACGTCAGTGCTCAGCTGTCAGTAATCAAGGATCCAAACTAATGCCACCGCTGCAACCTGAATGTTATGTCTACTCATTAAGCTGTAGCTGCTAACAGCTATGAAAACATTCTACCATGCCATAGCTGCTGTAAACCAGGATGTTATCGTCTTGTCTCCTGTTAGGCTACTCATTACTTGATTTGTTTCGTTACAGTAACCGGTTTGCTCTCGGTAACGTGATCAACAGCTAAAGACAATCTAACCTAACGTCAACGTAAATTGAACACTGTATTCAGCTAATGACAACCAAACTTGCTCCAGGCTAGGTTTAACGTCGGGTAGGCTGCAAGGGCTTTTAGCCAGGGCTGTACGCTAAGCTTTTTCACTAGGAGCACAGGTGCTCCTAAATGAAAAAGTTTAGGAGCACAGAAAAAAAATTAGGAGCACTATGACATTTCCTTGAAAACCTTCTTGCCTTAAGCAGGATACAGATCATTCACAGCAGTGGCAATCATAGTCTCTGCTCAAACCCTACACACACAGAAAATGGCTTGTCTTGTTTCTATTTCATATTTTGAATTCAGAATTTGTATACATTTTGTTATCAATTTATAGCATTTTAGGATCTGCGTAATTACTTATAGCTTAAAATATTCAGTAAACTGAATACTTCATATTGATTACACTGTAATGATATTACAGGGGTGGTGTGTAGGTCTAATTGAGTGCCTGTCACTTTAATATGTACGTGAACATAATCAGGTTTCATTCGGTTTTAGGAAAAGAGTCAAGCAGTTCAAGGATACATCATGTTTTCATTAAATAACTTGAATGTTCAAAAAACGAACAAAGGTAAAGACAAATATTTCTGGTGTAATAGAAAATATGAGTGTCCACTGTCCAGTCACGTGAACTTCTATGATTTAGGTAGCCTACCATGGCATGGCATCGTGAGTTGTCACTTTTTCCTTGGTCATGTTTAATTGGCTGGGTGCTTATTACTCTACCATGACTCGTCTTGGAGTTTGGTAGGCTATATCTGTTATATCCAATGAGTGACAACCAGAGCTCAAAATAAAACGTTACGGTATTCTCCTGATAACGTTAGTGGAATGGAATTAATGTGAATGTAACCTCCATACAAAGATACAGAGTGGCTATATGATGCGCACATTTGTAATGAAAATGTTCCGCCTTTTTAAAGCAGGTGTAGCCTACACCAAATCGTGGTTAAATCCATCATTTAGACAACAGAATCAGTCGGATTTCTCATAGAAGTCAACCAGGCCTATGTCAAATGCAGGCTGGGGTGAAGCTAACACGGTTTCCACACCGTGTTTATCAACCGTGATAATGTAGCACGAAAAAGGTGCGAGGACTTTTATTTTGGAAAGGAACTGAAAAACAGGAAGGGGGAAGCAGAGTAAGAGTTTAGAAAATGTTCGTCCCCGCATACTGGGATTCTGCCTAGGAGATATGAGTAACTGAGAGAGGTGAGCAGCCCTGGGGTGCGTTTCCCGATAACGATGGATAGACACTCTTACGAGGGTTTTCTACGATTCATCTTAAGATCGATCGTTAGGATTTGCCTACTGTTCCCCGAACATGCTCGTAGCGTGAACGCGCGTGCATTGCTCTTACGATGCTCTTAAGGGGAGCTGTCCACCGAAGCAGTGCTGAATATTTCGCAACTCTGTTAGAAAAAAGACACGGAAGCACGAAGATGTCAAGGGCGCGGGAAGTGGGTGTGGAGGGTACTGCATCCCCTGCAAAACATTCCTTTTCATCAAAATTTGCCATAAGCGAGCACATTTTGTAGCCTATATGCACATAGTAAAAACAGTTATGAATAGCTTTGAGTAGCCTATCTATAGATATCCATAGCCTACATTAAATGTTATACAGCCTAGGTATAAAATTAAGTGAAAGTGACGTGACTCGCTGAGGAGAGACGTCGCAAGCAGGCTAGTTGACTATTTCGAGTCGCAGAAAATATATTAGCCCACAGAAAAGAATAGGACTAGGCCTATAGGCGACGTTTTTCTCCCGGCAGTAAAACCTTTTGCCGCGATTCATTCCAGCCTACAAATTCAAGAAAGTAAATCATTTATACTTGTAAAATAAATCTATTTGGTCTTGGCTATGCATAACGTTTCCATTCCATCAATGAATGAATGCGGCATTCCAAGAGTAGGCTAAATCAGATCCCGAACAAAACCGAAAATCTTTGCTTTTAACAGGTTGGCTATGCATGTCTTTACAATCAAACGCACTTACAGAGCACTCAGAGAAAGCAAACCTCCGCTGAGCGAACACATAACTGCCTCCTGTATCCAGACAGATCACTCAACGTCCCGAACATTTAATTGACAGACAAATTGTTTAGTAAAACAATAAATTGCTTCTGAAATGGCTAACGCATCTCTCTGTTATCACATGTCGTTGCACAAAAACATGTTCACGTAAAAAAAAAAATGTCTGTGAAATGTATTCAATCAACCTCCGTTGTAATTGGTCACGTGGAAAGAGTTGCCTATTTAATGGCCAAAATCAACACCGAGGGGTTTGGACGAAATGGAAAGAAAACGTAAGCAGGCCTTCCGCCCAGAAGAAGTGCGCCTCCTCATCGAGGAAATTGAGGCGCACAAACGAGTCATATTTGATCGATTTAAAGGTGCCCACACCAATCAGCAAAAGCAGAAGGTGTGGGCACAAATCGCAGAGAACCTGGCAGCTGCTACGGGGGTTCTGCGGTCAGGGCCAGATTTGCGCAAGAAGTGGCAGGACTTCGCTAGCCTAGCGAAAAAGAAAGCTGCTGCTGTACGGCAGCAGATAGCTGCAACAGGCGGAGGCAGCAGCACAGCACCTCCCTTAACCCCCGAAGAGGAGATGGCTCGGCCAACTATTTCGGTGCCAATTGTCGTGGCTGACCAGCAAGGTGATTCATAATTGTGTGCTATTGTGATTGTGTGTTTGATAGAAATGAGCCACACAGTTTTGATTGGGCTTTACTTTGGAAATGCCATTTCACCTGAATACTTTTCCTCTCTTTCCAGATGGTCCAAGTGAGCCCAACAATTAATGAAATTGTTTTGTACATCACAGCCTGTGCTTTCTTTGTCATTATTCTACATTCCTGAGGATAAATAGTTGTCAATGTAGCAGGACTAGGTCCATGCCCCTTTTAATTAACTTGGCAGTGCCCTTCTGAGTGGCTCTGGGCAATTGGAGGTGAGCCAATCAGTACGTGGGAGCGGCTTTTTAAAGTTTTAGCTTTTGTTTTGAAGGCTGACGTCCTAGCTACATTTGTTAGCCTGACGCAGCCTTCACCGTTCCCCGTATTGGCTTCTCTGGCCGGTTCCGTGTGTCCGCCGACTTCTCGGTAGGTGATTGTGGTATTGTGTTCATAGTTGGCTACGTTTGTATCATTCGGTGGGCTAACTCAAACATTGGGGTTTTAGGAGTGCAGCTAGTCGCCGAGCACGGGCCTTATGACTGACCACATCCGAGCGGTAGGTCACGTTAACTGTTTTTAAACTAATATGTAAACTTGCGTGGGTTTAATTGTATGTTCTTTGTGTAGCAGATGTCGGGCATAACAGGGAGCGGTAACATCAAGGCGTCTTGGTCCCAGTTCCGACGAACGCTGCTGTTTTGTCTTGTCTTGTTTTGTGTTTGTTTCATTCCGTTTGTGAGTCGGTTGTGTTTAGCCATCACGAAGTCAGCCCTCATTGATTAACTGAAGTGACGACAGGTGTGCTGCTGTTTGCTCACGAGTGACTACGAATTCAGTTCGGTTATGGAGGCTAATTCCTTAGCTTGTTACACTGTGTGTCATGATTTGTCACCATAAGCCTGCGTGAGTGATTGTGATGATTACACTGTTTGCTGTGACAACTGAGTGCTGTGCATTGTAGTGCTGTGTATTCACGAGTGTCTCATTCCCTGAATAGCCACCATACTGACTTTAGCGAACTCACTCTGGAGAGTACTACTGCTGTTTAGCGAATCCACACTGGAGAATAATACTGACTTGAGCGAACCCACACTGGAGAGAACTCACCCATGTTTTTAATGTCAATAAATAAGAGTTTATTTTTGGAACACATGCCTCTCTGGTTTTCTGTGACCCCGAACCTGTGTTGCCTGGTAGTTTGTAATACCATAATTCAGTTTTAAATCATTCATATTCTGAGGGGAAGGGCCTCAGGTGGCGTAGTCGACATGTGTCAAAATATAGCAAACCATTCACTTTGCCACATTAAGAACCTAGGTGGTGTAAGGAAATCGGTGTGAAATGTTCATAAAGTATGATGAAGTTGTTCCCATTGAAAAGTGTGGGGCTAAATGCTGACTTAATTGTAAAGGTTTTAGATGTGAACCATTAGTTGTTAAAGCCAATACGCATGACAGTTTCACTAATCATGTAATGATGCTGCCTTTGTTGCATGTGTCTGAGCCATAAAGAACATGCAGAACACAACCTTGACTAATGACAACCGTTATTGCCTGCCTGCCATGAGGAATTAGACAAATGAGTCGTTTGCATTTTCGACACACAAGTACCTTGATGTGAAACACACACTCCTAATGGCTCACAGGATCAGAGTCACCTGTGCAGTGTTGTGTAACCTGTACACATGAACCCTCACATAAGCCAGTGTGTGTAATTACATTTTATTTGGCAGACGTACACATACGCATTGGCCACATACACTTAATTGTTGCGCATGTGATTACATCAAGATGATACCTCACAGCCTCCACATCAATTATCTTTAATCATCTGCATGTTTTTGTAATTACTATACGAACCTACATATACTTAGCGACAATGTAGGCCGGCAGAGCAAACCATGGCTGGGAGACAGCGAGTGCTCGCGCTCCGTGCGCAAGAGAGAGAGCGACATAGAGAGAGAGAGAAAGAGAGAGAGAGAGGCAGAGGCGTCCCCGGAGTGACCTTGTGCGTCTGAACGCTACCCTTCGGGCGAATAACAACCCCATGGAGGTGTTTAATGATCGGGCGATCATTGAGAGGTACAGGCTGCCGAGGGAGGCTATCCGGCAACTCCTTGAGGCCACCGGCGAGGACCTGAGACGCTCAACTCGGAGGAGTTTTGCGCTCACCGCGGAAACGCAACTGTAGGCCGCCCTCAGATTCTTCGCCACAGGGAGTTTCCTCCAGGTCGTGGGTGATGGCCATGGCCTATGCAAGGCTTCTGTGTCACGGTCCGTTCAGGCGGTGACCGACTGCCTGCTGCGCCTGGTACCTGAACACCTGACCTTCCCCACGAGAGAGGAGATGACGGGGATACAGGGGCATTTTTTCCGCACGCACCATATTCCGCAGGTGACCGGAGTGGTGGATGGCACGTTAGTTCCCATACTGACACCCCACGATGATGGTCACATCTACATCTGCAGGAAGGGCTATGCGGCCATCAATTGCCAGGTTGTGTGTGACCACCGAGGCATCATCCTCGACGTCGTAGCGAGATGGCCCGGGAGCACCCACGACTCCTTCATCTTCAGGGAGTCCACCATTGGCCGGGAGGCAACTGCGTCCAGGGGTGAGTGGCGACTCCTCGGTGACAGTGGTTATCCTCTCCGGCCATTCCTTTTCACACCTGTGGCCAACCCTGAGGACGACCACCAGCGAGCCTTCAACGAGGCTCACCGTCTGGCGAGGAGCGTTGTCGAGCGCACCATCGGGCGGTGGAAGATGCGCTTCAGGTGTCTTCACCGATCCAGCGGGGGACTCCTCTTTAGTCCAGCCAAGGCCTGCGCGGTAATTTGTGTAACAGCCATGTTGCACAACATTGCCGTGCGGGCAGGGCTTCAGCTGGATGAGCCTGAGGAGGACGAGGAGGAGGCTGCCGGTGTGCCACACGAGGGAGGACGTCCCGACGACCAGCCTCAACACTATTGGGCTGGTTTTGAGGCCCGCCGTGATGTCATCCACACCTTTTTTTGATGTTTTTTTGGTTATTCCCTCCCCACAGAGCACTGTCACCAATCACCACCAGCACACCTTGCATCCTCCCTATGTTTTTGCCCCACTGCCCTTCCAAGTTCTCTCCTACACCGTCTCCACAACTCTCTCATTTTGTTCTCCGCCCCATTGTCCTGTTGCCTGTTTTGCTTTTTTTGGCCACTTCATAGGCCTTTTTTTTTTTTTTTTTCCATCATATTCCTTCCGTCTCCTTTTTGGGACACATAATAACACTTTCACAACATTGATGAATAATTACTGCACCAGCCACCTAAGACTACCTAAGAACATAGCCTATACACTCGCACAAGCGAAGTCAGTTTTATACAGTGTCTAGACGCATATTGCAGAGGTCTTGCCGCATATGCCTCAGTGGAGTCACCAGCAGGAAGTTCGGTGACATTCCATAGACACGTGTAATGTCACTGATATTCCTGCTGGAGACTCCACTGAGGCATATGCGTTACGACGCTCTTAGGCAGTAACGAGCACTCTGGATCACTCGTAGATCTACGAGTGTTTTCACGATGCTCTTAAGCTACGATGGTTTCGGGAAACAGTCGGCAAATCTTAAGACGGTAGTAAGAGGGACTTTACGATCATCGTAGGCTTACGATGCTTTCGAGAAACGCACCCCAGGAAGATAAGTTGTGTACTTGGAAGAATAAACTTCAAGAGTTTAATATACAACGGAACTCCGTGTCAGGTTAATATATTGGATGCCCCACGTAATTTACTTTTACAATAATAATATTTGAAATGAACACGGTAATTGTAGGCTATATAGTCAACATTCTTATCATGGTTTGCCGTTTCAACGGTAGGCTAATCGCTACAAAGTCACCAACTGATAACGAACAGATTGAAGAAAAAGAAGAATGGTTTTGGAGTGACATTTCTTGAGTGTGTGAGAGACAGCGAGGTTGATGCTGAAAGCGTGAGTTTCCAGCCAGGAGCGTTAGAGTTGTCAACTATGAAATTTGTATACAGATGCGCGAAAATTGTACTTGCCTATACTTTGATCCACTTGGTGTGGATTTTTAGGAGCAAAATGCGAATAAAAGGGTTGAATTCAGTACTCGCACCTGTGCTCCCATTTCATATTTTCAATTAGCACTAATATATATGTAACCGGGTGAACAGAGGACAGGGTTGTTTTAGAATGACGAACACACAGCGGGAAACTTGAACGACTCGCGCAGTGACGTGAAGGGGGGTGGAAGTGTTGCTGTGGGCAACGGGGCTGACTAGAGGGCCGTTTACGAAGCTAGAAGAAGTGTTCGGGCGATGTCCGTGAAGTATTGATGTGGCTGGGCAGTCGGATGCAGGAGTGAATGGTGAGCTTGGGGCTGTGGAGTGGAAACTAGTGTAATTAACATTATTAACGTTATCAACTAAAATAGTGATTATTAATGATTCTTGTAGATAGTGTGCCAGATCGGGGCTACATCTCCTAGCAGGCTAAGAACAGGACAGCGACCCAGCGTGAGTGTTAGCAACTCCACACAGAGTTTAATGTATCAATTCTATGCCTTCATACTTCCACACGGAGTCTGTGTTTTCCACACGTAATTACAGAAAACGATCAACGGTCATGTTGTGCCCACAGTTCACAGCTCAATAAATGTGTTGTTCTGATTTCCTTCCCCGTTGTATAACCCTTGTTCAATACAGAGGGGAGTTTGAAGCTACGTTAGCTGGGGACGCCAACGGTCACATATGTGGGTGCTAAAACGAGTGAGTTCCGTTGGTTAACCTGCCTTTATTTGTGAATGTGGTTGTCTGTCATCTGATGTTGTGAATGTATTTGTCCGTCATGCGACGTCAAGTTGAGTCATCGTTTTAATGACTACTATGATACGGATGAAATTTCAATGCATTCATATGATAATATTTTATGCCTTAACTATTCGGTTGTTTAATGAGTTAGTGTAATATGAGTTACGTGCAGACTAGCCTGTTTTCCCCTGTTTGAATGCAATACAATGGGTCACATTTTAAATGTATACTGTTGGAGGCAGCTACTGCTGAAAGTTAAATGTGATGCTGATAGTTTTGGCTTGTTAAATGTGCTATGCTGTTATTTATTTCTTGTTTCTATTTTTATTTTATTTTATTTCAGTCACCCAGAGCCACTACTGTTGTCTATTGCTTATAGAACGTGTTTTAAAGATACTTTTTACTGTTTGATAGCTTACTACACATGAATTAGAGTTTTATATCTATTTTGTCCAAATCCTTACATTTAAAACTACAGTACTTTTACCTGATACAGTTGGGGAATAAAAGACCTGCATTATATATTATTGTGTCCTTCTCATGCATTTAACCGGGCCACATATATTTCCTCGCATTTGAAGTCCAACCTGATAGACATTATAGGTTCAAGCCTTCTTCTCACAGTTCGTTTCTAGCACAAACTGATCAGTTTCATGTTTGTTTGTTTGTTAGCAAGCTAGTCGTTTCAGCTATAGGTACTTGCCAGCCAGGCAATCATTTAAAGCTTTCGGTATCATTCACAAATTAAAAACCTTTGTTAACAGCTTGTACATTCCTATTAGGACAATCACACACCTGGAGACACTTGGAAAAACACTGTTCGCACGACGTTGGTATATACGGCATATTTAAATGAATTTGGGTTATTGTTATTTATCTATTATTCTGTGTAGCCTAGTTGTAGCCTGTGTAGCCTAGTCTTTTTAACTATTGAGGTTTCCTAGCTGATGTCACAGACGCGAGAATTCTAGGTTTCGCCCCCGTTTCGCCATGACGGGAGTCAATGGTCATTATTGTAATTTAACACCAAGGATAGCGTCCAAGCTTAGAGGTTTCACTCTCAATTAACTTTAGCCTAAGTCTTCAAGTCTTTATTTTTCAACCGATTTCATTTAAGTATGCCGTATACCAACGCCGTGTGCACAGTGTTTTTCTTTCAGAGCCTATAATTTAGCATTAAATGAAGCTATAAAAGCAGCAATTTCGACAGGTAGGCTTTCACAATTTTGTCTGTGAAATGTCTTCGTGTTAGAAGGGGTACACCCTAGGCTACTTTCAATATGGGTTTTTAAATGTTCCTCATAGAAAGTCTTTCTGAAGTCCAAATAAAAGAAAATGTTGCTGCAGTTGCAAGACTGTTAAAATTGCGATGTACCTACGGACAGCAAATGTCGGGGTGTTTCGAGGTAGCTTATTAGGCTAGGTTATTTATGCAGGCCTAAAATATAGCCTAATTAAACTAGGCTATGCCAGGCTAAATGATGACAACTGTAAGATCAAATCCAAAAACGTTTTGTCTACCCAAAGCATGTTTGCAAATGTATGCAAAGCCTATTTGTGTTCATAGCCTACCATCTTAAATCGTTTCACTATCATATCATAAATCGTTTCAAAAACAAGGATTAGCAGTCTGCAAAGATGCTGTCAGATTTTGTTGTTGTTTTGAAAGTGTCACGACGAAACAAAATATTCTTCCGATGCCAATGTTGTGGCCTACGTCAACCTCACGCCTAGTGCTATTACACCTACACGGTGGCTTTTTTGAAAGGAGGAACACTGCGCCTCCCTTTCACACAGACTTTTCACTTAGAGTGAATGAAAAGGGCTGATGGCGACATAATTTAAATATTATGGGCAATGTAGCCTAATTTTAGACCCATAGCCTACAGCGAGGGCATTTTTTTTTTCGCCACTTGATTTCGTCTTTAGAAGAGGATGTCCCTCTCAGCCAGATGCATATGCAGCGACTGCGTCTGTGGAAAACGTTAGGTATCTGTGAAAAACCTTGTATCCCAAATTCACATGGCCTCAATTAACGTTGCCTATGACTAAAGATTATAGTAATCTTGTTGTCTTCCCGTAATATGTTTGGTAGTGTTGTTAGCATGTCAGTCTCTCAATTTCACTCTAGCCAGAAGCCAGTGAAGGGCTAGTTCAAATCCAATGACAGCGGGGATAATTTTTTTGCAAAGGTTCATCTGTTGTTTATGGATGGTAAAAAAAAAAACGTTTACTTAGGCTTTTGTCGTTTGATTTGTCATGGGCACAAATTTAGGGGACATTTATTTTCATACCATTTATTTCTTCATTGCACCGAAACACTGTTAACGTAACTCTAATAAGTTCCTCTTGTGACGTCATACCCCATCTAGTGGAAGGGAGGGGGCCAACTTTTCATATTATATTCGATAATATTCAGCATTTTGGTATCAAAACCCATACAAAACAATGGTGGGCGGTTCTGATATTTATGTTTAATAAGCACATTGCATTAACTTCCTGAAAAATTAACCCTGAAATTTAGACTTTAAAAGAAATAACCTGGCTTGAACTGGCGTCAACTTTTACTTGGGGCTGAAGCCATTCCATTAACTTATGTTAGCTGCATCTTGGCCTCGTTTATTCAAACAAGGCTTAAATCAACTTTGTGTCTACTCGTGCACGAGGTAGAAAAGTAGACCAAAACCGTAGATTGACGAAAAGAGGATATGTCGTAAAATTAAGGCAAACTAGACGATTTCAGTTCGATTTACAAGCGCCATCTAAAGGATTTTCATCGGAAGTAATCAAATTGAACACCGAGTGAAAAAAATATTAGTTGCCTACAGAAAAGGATAATAACGAAATCGTAGGCTACTGTAAATCGCTAAACAGCCTAATTATGATGGTTTGAATTGTGACTTTGATTGTCTTCACTCTGAACAAAACGAGTGAATAAGCAGGCTATTTCAACTCAAAACAACTTTGGCATAGGCTATTCAACAATAAAGATAACCTAGGCTACGTTTGTAGATTAAAAGGGTTCACTCTGAAATATTTTTTCGGTGGTCATAAAATAAATTAGTAGCCTATTGTCCTGGGAGTATTGGAAGAAAACCTAGCCTATTGTCTCCCATAAGCATATAGTTCTGCCAAAGTGTTTGTGAAATATAATTATCTGAAATGCAATAGGGAGGGAAAGTGAAAACCAGCGCCCCAAGCGGTTGCGTTCCTATCGAAGAGCAGCTCCAATGTTAAGTCCCATAGACCGACTTTTCAAAAAAATACTACGCGGCTATAGGCCTACCAGCGATCTTATCCACCAAAAATATTTTTCAGTCTTCATACTGTAATAATCTACTAACTGTGAAAATATCAGACCCTATGCTCGTTTCATTTCATAAATGGACTACAACTTCAAGTGACGTGACACCTTTCCACGACGTTACTCGCCTAGCATGGTTTGTTTATTAGCCTGTTAGCTAGTTGGTTAGTTAGTAGACAATCACACTTACTGCCAGCTCTTGTGTGAGTAGGAGTATAACACAAGTTATCCCAACATAAAGGTAATTACGCGGTTTACATCGCTCTCTGTTATTACAAAAATATGTAAAGCCAGTTAAGCAAATTGCCGTTTTGATCAGTTGGAGATGAAGCGCCCAAACTGGTGACGTCAAATGCTACTGTAGCTAGTAGGCTACTGTAGTTCGTTATCACCATGTTACAAACAAACTCAAAACAATTAAACTGATCCTAAAAAATAAAGTATGACCACTAGAAGCAATAGAGCTGACATAAATGCATAGCATATAGAAGGCATTTAACTAAGTTCCCATCATGGGCCGAGATATATTTTTTCGGTACTTTGGGGTTAACTGTAACCATTTTCTGAGGCTGTTGAAAACGCACCAAATCACACAATGTGGTCGTTTTGGGTGTCGTGGGTTGTAATAAAGGTTGTCGACGATCAAACTGACTACTTTTTTCATTCGTTTTAAGAGTTTAAAAGAAGAATTTCTAGTTGTCTTGCCAATCGCGCTCCTAGTAGCCTATCCGCTGACGTCGGGTCCCGTAGCAACACAGTAGGCTACAGTTGTATGAGGCTGCTGAGCCTGTCTTGTTGGCGGTGGCCTGTTGGAGGGATTGTAAGAAAAGTTGTAATTGTCAAATCGACTCGTTCTTTTTTATTTCTTCATCTGAAGAGGAGGAGAAGAAGGATTGGCAGCGATTGCGGCCGGGGCAAAAGTATAGTGTGGAGAAACCAGGTCCGCAGAGGTACGGCTCGCCAGCACCTGGGCTACCTTGTTGAGTTTATTATGTGGTGTCAAAACCGCAAGGATGTTTTTCCCCCACAGTATTTTGGCAGCAGCTGCCGCCAAATTCGCCAAATTCTACCCTCCTGCTTGAATCAGACCGTCATCCGCACACAAGGATGTTTTTGACAGTAGGCTAGCCTGTTGGCAGCAATTGCTAAATTATATCCTCCTGCAGCTTACCCAAGCTAGAAGAAAACCAAAAACTCTCCTCTTAAACTCTTCAAATTAATTTTAAAAGTAGTCAATTTGATTGTTGACGACCTTTATTACACGCTACGACACCCAAAACGACCAAATTGTGTGATTTGATGCACGTTTTAAACGGCCTCAAAAATGGTTACAGTTAACCCCAAAGTACCATTTTTTCTAAAAGAAAATCCCATCCCCTCCCGCTAGCCTTTAGGAACGCAACCACTAGATGGCGATGAGATTACTTTCCCTCCCTATATTGGCTTTCAATATGTCATTTCATATTTAATTTGTGTAATACAATCGGTTCGATTTCCGAACTACAGGCCTAATCAATAGACTATATGAAGCGGTTTTAATTATCATAGCCTTTACAGAATTAGGCTATAGGCTGGCTTGCCTTGCATCGTATAGCCCACTGACAACAAGCTGCACATGACCCAAATCATGCCTTTCATTAAAGAGTATAACTAAACATGGCAATATTAATGTGTTAACATAGCTTATGTAAATTCATCGCCTGGGAACCGAACCCGAGAACACGCAAAACATACCTCAGTTGATATCCTGTCACGCTGCGCATGACACCACGAAAGACGTACTCTCTGCAGAGCCGCAAGATTCCTTGGACCACACACAGATCAAGTTCAAACAATGTAAGTTGCATCATTTTCAGAAATTCTTTGAAACTAGCGAATAGGTAGCCTTAATCAATGCTTGCAACACTGTCGGAAAAAAGTTTCTCCTTCTATTTTTTAAAGTTGTAGGCTACAGGTGACGAAAGCACAGGTTGACGGAACCAACGGTTTGGGGGTTCCGTATCATTGGTCCGACATCCCATAAGTCCGACATCTCATTAGTCCGAAAATGAACCATTGACCAGAGATCCCATTAGTCCGACATCCCATTGGTCCGAAAAAAAGAAGCCCATTGGTCCGACATCTCATTAGTCCGACCATACAATACATAAACAAATCCAGACTTTGGTCTATTTCCTAAAAACTCCGTCTACCACTGTTTACAGTTAGAGTGATGTGACGCTATTTGTAGTAGGCCTATGATTTCAATAGCAGGGACATAGGCTAGTGGATGGGTGCGTGACTGTCATGCAGGTGACCCAGGCTCACATCCCGCGATGAACTTCATCTAGCATGAGATGTGTTTTATATTTTTGCAAACGAACATCGAAGCAAACGTGTTTCAGTCGTATAAACTTTCATACGACAAAACCACAAATTAGCCTACATTCCAACATAGCTAAACGTATAGGACAATGAACTCCTACCTTTATGTTCTAGGCTACAAGTTATCTACAGTTAGTCACAGTTATTTCCATCGTGCGTTCTTCTCGATATGAGCTAGAAATAGAGCCTTGCCATATTCTTCTATCACACAGGTCTGACTAAATTCAAAGTTTCACTCCAGAAACTCGTTTTAATTTGTGCATAGTCCTGGCTTCCCAAAATGTCACACAACACACTGCCACATTGGTTTAGGTGCCATTTCTTAAATATTACATTGTTTAATTGCATATAATAACTCTGTTCTCATGTAATATCATTGTATGTATATGTAGCCTACTTATTTCTATGTATTTTTTTTATATGCACGCGCACCCGCGCACCTTACCCGAATGCGCTATGATGGGGGCGGTCTGAAGAGGGTAGCAAATGCGTGTGAGATTTTGAATCTGTGGCGCCAGTAGGCCTAGCCTACTCAGTGCTGCGGCAACGAGTGTTTGTAAATGTTTTCCTTCGAGTTTGAAACTAACAACAATACCGAGGAAACGTACTTTCACATTAGTTAAACGCTGTGCGCAGTTTGGACCGTTGCGTTACCAAACAGAGGGCGCACGAAGAGAAAAAGCCGAATTCGGGGACTGCTGGTGCATTCACCAGATTTGGTGAGATCGATTGCTTTTCTGTGTTTTCATATTGCTTGGTCTAGCAGAGAGACAGCAATCGCGTTTTCCCTTTTTTCTGAGCATTATATTTTTTTGATTGCTGCGGGACGTTTTGTCGGCAGCGGCCCTTTAGTTTTCCTGGATTGGATTATTGACTCTTGTGCGCGGTCCTGGCAAAATACAGGACATCTTTCGTTTAGTTTGGACTTTTAGGTTTATTTTCGGGACTGAATGAAAGGGGGAATTGCAACGCTTGGGATTGTTTGGGACATTTAATTGTGTGTGAATATAAAGCGCCGCTGTGCACGACCTGGGTTATTGTTTGGTGTGTGTCTTCCTTTACTGTTAAACCGAAGAAAGCGACATTGTTTCATTGTTATAATCAAGAGACGCACTCAGATGTGTAGTCTACGTTGTAGCCTACTTCATTCTCAGAATTATCTGTTTATTGCCATTCATATTTAGTCATTCAAAAAAACCCTTCTGCGTTTAATTAACGCAGCCGAAGGTAAACGGTTGATTGTTACAACAGGCTAGCACATTTCCACCTGTTGTTAGACACACAATGCTGCAAAAAAAGATGTCTCCTCTTTTCCGCGAATTTTGCATCTTTCAGTTTCAAGTCATCCATGCATCTCTACTGTGTATGGTCGGACTAATGGGACGTCGGACCAATGGTTCTCTTTTTTTCGGAGTAATGAGATGTCGGACTAATGGTATCTCTATTGAATGGTTCATTTTCGGACGAATGGGATGTCGGACTAATGGGATGTCGGACCAATGGTCCGGCCCCGGCACGGAGATGGTTGATGGCTGGTAATGGTTTACCTCACAGGTGAGGTATAGGGGAAAGGGAAATAGAAATAGAGTGTGTTAGTATTACTGTAAGTCATGATGGTTGGTATTAATAAGTATATCAATGGTGATATAAATGGTTATACTATAGAGGGTTTACAAAATGTTTTTACGCACCTCTTTTGTGGGGACAGGTGATTTGACGTTGTATTTGTTTTGATGAGTGTGAACACCAATACTTGAAGTTTGGATTCCTATGTTTACAGAACTATATCCAAAATATGACCTTAAACTGGTCCAATGAGCAGGCCCAGTAGAGCTGAGCATGCCCAGTAGAACTGGTCCACTGAGCATGCCCAGTAGAACTGGACCACTGAGCATGCCCAGTAGAGCTGGTCCACTGAGCAAGCCCAGTAGAACTGGACCACTGAGCATGACCAGTAGAGCTGATCCACTGAGCATGCCCAGTAGAGCTGGTCCACTGAGCATGCTCTAGCATACAGACAGCAGCCCACTGAGCATGCCCAGTAGAGCTGGTCCACTGAGCATGCTCTAGCATACAGACAGCAGCCCACTGAGCATGCCCAGTAGAGCTGGTCCACTGAGCATGCCCAGTACAGCTGGTCCACTGAGCATGCCCTTTAGAACTGGTCCACTGAGCATGCCCAGTAGAGCTCGTCCAATGAGCATGCCCAGTAGAGCTGCTCCACAGAGCTTGTCGACTGAGCATGCCCAGTAGAGCTGCTCCAATGAGCATGCCCAGTAGAGCTGGTCCACTGAGCATGCCCCATAGAACTGCTTCACTGAGCATGCCCAGTAGAACTGGACCACTGAGCATGCCCCGTAGAACTGGTCCCCTGAGCATGCCCAGTAGAAAAGGTCCAATGAGCATGCCCAGTAGAGCTGGTCCACTGAGCATGCCCAGTAGAACTGGTCCACTGAGCATGCCCAGTAGAACTGGACCACTGAGCATGCCCAGTAGAACTGGTCTACTGAGCAAGCCCAGTAGAGCTGGTCCACTGAGCATGCTCTAGCACAGACAGAAGCACACTGAGCATGCCCAGTAGAGCTGGTCCACTGAGCATGCCCAGTAGAACTGGTCCACTGAGCATAACCAGTAAAACTACACCACTGAGCATGCCCAGTAGAACTGGACCACTGAGCATGCCCAGTAGATCTAGTCCACTGAGCATGCCCAGTAGAGATGGTCCAATGAGCATGCCCAGTAGAGCTGGTCCACTGAGCATGTCCAGTAGAGCTGGTCCACTGAGCATGCCCAGTAGAACTGGTCCACTGAGCATGCCCAGTAGAGCTGGACCACTGAGCATGCCCAGTAGAGCTGGTCCACTGAGCATGCCCAGTAGAACTGGTCCACTGAGCATGCCCAGTAAAACTACACCACTGAGCATGCCCAGTAGAACTGGACCACTGAGCATGCCCAGTAGATTTGGTCCACTGAGCATGCCCAGTAGAGCTGGTCCACTTAGCAAGCCCAGTAGAGCTGGTCCACTGAGCATGCCCAGTAGAGCTGGTCCACTGAGCATGCCCAGTAGAACTGCTCCACTGAGCATGCCCAGTAGAACTGGACCACTGAGCATGCCCAGTAGAGCTGGTCCAATGAGCATGCCCAGTAGAGCTGGTCCACTGAGCATGCCCAGTAGAACTACACCACTGAGCATGCCCAGTAGAGCTGGTCTACTGAGCATGCCCAGTAGAACTGGTCCACTGAGCATGCCCAGTAGAGCTGGTCCACTGAGCATGCCCAGTAGAGCTGGTCCAATGAGCATGCCCAGTAGAGCTGGTCCACTGAGCATGCCCAGTAGAACTGGTCCACTGAGCATGCCCAGTAAAACTACACCACTGAGCATGCCCAGTAGAACTGGACCACTGAGCATGCCCAGTAGAACTGGACCATTGAGCATGCCCAGTAGATTTGGTCCACTGAGCATGCCCAGTAGAGCTGGTCCAATGAGCATGCCCAGTAGAGCTGGTCCACTGAGCATGTCCAGTAGAGCTGGTCCACTGAGCATGCCCAGTAGAACTGGTCCACTGAGCATGTCCAGTAGAACTGGACCACTGAGCATGCCCAGTAGAGCTGGTCCACTGAGCATGCCCAGTAGAACTGGTCCACTGAGCATGCCCAGTAAAACTACACCACTGAGCATGCCCAGTAGAACTGATTCATGTATACAAAACGAAATAATGTATGACAAGAACTGTTCTTTTGAATTCTGCAATGTGACCATAGAAGAAGTGAGAAAACTTTTATTGTCTATCAGTAATGAGAAACCACCAGGTATTGATAACCTAGATGGGAAGTTATTGAAGATTGTAGCGGACTATATTGCCACTCCTGTATGCTACATCTTTAATCTTAGTCTTGATAGTAATATGTGCCCTCAGAATTGGAAAGAGGCTAAGGTAATCCCTCTACCTAAAAATGCCCGTGCTGCCTTTACTGGCTCAAATAGCCGACCGATCAGCTTGTTACCTGTTCTAAGCAAACTGCTGGAAAAAATTGTATTTAGTCAGATACAATGTTACCTGTCACTGAACAACTTGACAAGCAACTACCAGCATGCTTACAGGGAAGGACACTCAACCTCCACAGCGCTCACGCAAATGACGGATGATTGGTTAAAAGATATGGATCAACAGAATATTGTTGGAGCAGTACTATTAGACTTTAGTGCTGCCTTTGATGTAATTGATCATAGCTTACTATTGAAAAAACTCAAGTGTTATGGCTTTACTCCATCTGCCATAGCATGGATAGAAAGTTATCTAACCAATAGGACACAGAAAGTTATCTTTAATGGAAGCCTCTCAAATGCACAACATATACATTGTGGGATTCCGCAAGGTTCTTCACTTGGACCATTGCTCTTCTCCATTTTTACAAATGATCTCCCACTTGTTTGTAAGAAAGCCTGTGTGTCTATGTATGCAGATGATTCAACTCTCTATATGTCTGCACAAACAGTTGAGGAAATCACCTCAGCCCTCAACAAAGAGTTGCAGGAGGTTTTCAAATGGATCTCTGATAACAAACTTGTCCTGAACATATCTAAAACCAAGAGTATTGTATTTGGAACAAAACACTCATTAAGCTCTAAGCCCCAACTCAATTTAGTACTGAACAATGTTGCGGTTGAGCAAGTACAAGAAATAAAGCTCCTGGGTGTAAACTTAGACTGTAAACTGTCATGGTCAAGGCATATAGATTTATTGGCGCAAAAGATGGGGAGGAACATATCTGTAGTCAAAAGATGCTCTTCCTTTTTAACACCTCATCTGACCAAACAGGTCCTACAAACCCTGGTCTTGTCACAGTTAGACTACTGTTCAGTGGTCTGGTCAGGTACCACAAAAATTAATCTAGGGAAGCTTCAGCGGGTACAAAATAGAGCAGCAAGGCTTGCCCTTAAATGCACACAGAGAGCCAATGTAAAAAACATGCATGACCAACTTTGCTGGCTGACAGTTGAGGCGAGGTTGAAAGCATCGCTTCTTTCTTTTATAAAGACCATAAATATACTAAACAAACCAGACTGTTTGTTTAGACAGCTCACACTTAGTTCCAATGTTCACACATACCCCACTAGACATGCTACTAGTGGTAACTACACAATTCCACTAATCAAAACAACACTGAAACAACGCACAGTGCTATGTAGAGCTATGGTTGAATGGAACTACCTCCCAGATCAGATATCAAAAATCCAGAGCAAAGTTAGTTTCAAAAAACAAGTAAAGCAGCACCTTATGGTTGATTGCACTAAATCCTAGTATGTACAGTAGCCTACTGGTTTTTATTAACTCACATGCACTTTTTCCTTTTTGTCACTTCATCTCTTGTTGAGGTTTGTCTGTGTTGTGTGTTGGTGGCTTAGTTAGTCATTATTTTTCTGTTTTTCTTTTATTTGTTTGTTTTTTTATATATGTTGTCTTGTTGATTTCTTGTTTGTTATAGTGTGTGGACCCCAGGAAAAGTATTTTCTTTTCCTGTTTTTATATCTGTTGTGTTGTATGTTGATTTCTTATTTGTATGTTGATTTTCTTGTCTATTATATGTTGTGTGTGGACCCCAGGAAGAGTAGCTGGTGCTTTTGCATCAGCTAATGGGGATCCAAATAAAATCAAATCAAAACTGGACCACTGAGCATGCCCAGTAGATTTGGTCCACTGAGCATGCCCAGTAGAGCTGGTCCACTTAGCAAGCCCAGTAGAGCTGGTCCACTGAGCATGCCCAGTAGAGCTGGTCCACTGAGCATGCCCAGTAGAGCTGCTCCACTGAGCATGCCCAGTAGAAATGGACCACTGAGCATGCTCAGTAGAACTGGTCCACTGAGCATGCCCAGTAGAAGTGGTCCACTGAGCATGCCCAGTAGAGCTGCTCCACTGAGCATGCCCAGTAGAACTGGACCACTGAGCATGCCCAGTAGAGCTGGTCCACTGAGCATGCCCAGTAGAGCTGCTCCACTGAGCATGCCCAGTAGAACTGGTCCACTGAGCATGCCCAGTAGAACTGGACCACTGAGCATGCCCAGTAGAGCTGGTCCACTGAGCATGCCCAGTAGAACTGGTCCACTGAGCATGCCCAGTAGAACTGGTCCACTGAGCATGCCCAGTAAAACTACACCACTGAGCATGCCCAGTAGAACTGGACCACTGAGCATGCCCAGTAGATTTGGTCCACTGAGCATGCCCAGTAGAGCTGGTCCAATGAGCATGCCCAGTAGAGCTGGTCCACTGAGCATGTCCAGTAGAGCTGGTCCACTGAGCATGCCCAGTAGAACTGGTCCACTGAGCATGTCCAGTAGAACTGGACCACTGAGCATGCCCAGTAGAGCTGGTCCACTGAGCATGCCCAGTAGAACTGGTCCACTGAGCATGCCCAGTAAAACTACACCACTGAGCATGCCCAGTAGAACTGGACCACTGAGCATGCCCAGTAGATTTGGTCCACTGAGCATGCCCAGTAGAGCTGGTCCACTTAGCAAGCCCAGTAGAGCTGGTCCACTGAGCATGCCCAGTAGAGCTGGTCCACTGAGCATGCCCAGTAGAGCTGCTCCACTGAGCATGCCCAGTAGAAATGGACCACTGAGCATGCTCAGTAGAACTGGTCCACTGAGCATGCCCAGTAGAAGTGGTCCACTGAGCATGCCCAGTAGAGCTGCTCCACTGAGCATGCCCAGTAGAACTGGTCCACTGAGCATGCCCAGTAGAACTGGACCACTGAGCATGCCCAGTAGAGCTGGTCCACTGAGCATGCCCAGTAGAACTGGTCCACTGAGCATGCCCAGTAAAACTACACCACTGAGCATGCCCAGTAGAGCTGGTCCAATGAGCATGCCCAGTAGAGCTGGTCCACTGAGCATGCCCAGTAGAACTACACCACTGAGCATGCCCAGTAGAGCTGGTCTACTGAGCATGCCCAGTAGAACTGGTCCACTGAGCATGCCCAGTAGAGCTGGTCCACTGAGCATGCCCAGTAGAGCTGGTCCACTGAGCATGCCCAGTAGAGCTGCTCCACTGAGCATGCCCAGTAGAACTGGTCCACTGAGCATGCCCAGTAGAACTGGACCACTGAGCATGCCCAGTAGAGCTGGTCCACTGAGCATGCCCAGTAGAACTGGTCCACTGAGCATGCCCAGTAAAACTACACCACTGAGCATGCCCAGTAGAACTGGACCACTGAGCATGCCCAGTAGATTTGGTCCACTGAGCATGCCCAGTAGAGCTGGTCCAATGAGCATGCCCAGTAGAGCTGGTCCACTGAGCATGCCCAGTAGAACTGGTCCACTGAGCATGCCCAGTAAAACTACACCACTGAGCATGCCCAGTAGAACTGGACCACTGAGCATGCCCAGTAGAACTGGACCATTGAGCATGCCCAGTAGATTTGGTCCACTGAGCATGCCCAGTAGAGCTGGTCCAATGAGCATGCCCAGTAGTGCTGGTCCACTGAGCATGCCCAGTAGAACTGGTCCACTGAGCATGCCCAGTATAGCTGGTCCACTGAGCATGCCCAGTAGAAGTGGTCCACTGAGCATGCCCAGTAAAACTACACCACTGAGCATGCCCAGTAGAACTGGACCACTGAGCATGCCCAGTAGATTTGGTCCACTGAGCATGCCCAGTAGAGCTGGTCCACTGAGCATGCCCAGTAGAAATGGACCACTGAGCATGCCCAGTAGAACTGGTCCACTGAGCATGCCCAGTATAGCTGGTCCACTGAGCATGCCCAGTAGAAGTGGTCCACTGAGCATGCCCAGTAAGAACTGGTCTAGAACTGCTCCACTGAGCATGCCCAGTAGGAATGGACCACTGAGCATGCCCAGTAGAGCTGGTCCACTGAGCATGCCCAGTAGAACTGCTCCACTGAGCATGCCCAGTAGAACTGGACCACTGAGCATGCCCAGTAGAGCTGGTCCACTGAGCATGCCCAGTAGAACTACACCACTGAGCATGCCCAGTAGAGCTGGTCTACTGAGCATGCCCAGTAGAGCTGGTCTACTGAGCATGCCCAGTAGAGCTGGTCCAATGAGCATGCCCAGTAGAGCTGGTCCACTGAGCATGTCCAGTAGAGCTGGTCCACTGAGCATGCCCAGTAGAACTGGTCCACTGAGCATGTCCAGTAGAACTGGACCACTGAGCATGCCCAGTAGAGCTGGTCCACTGAGCATGCCCAGTAGAACTGGTCCACTGAGCATGCCCAGTAAAACTACACCACTGAGCATGCCCAGTAGAACTGGACCACTGAGCATGCCCAGTAGATTTGGTCCACTGAGCATGCCCAGTAGAGCTGGTCCACTTAGCAAGCCCAGTAGAGCTGGTCCACTGAGCATGCCCAGTAGAGCTGGTCCACTGAGCATGCCCAGTAGAGCTGCTCCACTGAGCATGCCCAGTAGAAATGGACCACTGAGCATGCTCAGTAGAACTGGTCCACTGAGCATGCCCAGTAGAAGTGGTCCACTGAGCATGCCCAGTAGAGCTGCTCCACTGAGCATGCCCAGTAGAACTGGTCCACTGAGCATGCCCAGTAGAACTGGACCACTGAGCATGCCCAGTAGAGCTGGTCCACTGAGCATGCCCAGTAGAACTGGTCCACTGAGCATGCCCAGTAAAACTACACCACTGAGCATGCCCAGTAGAGCTGGTCCAATGAGCATGCCCAGTAGAGCTGGTCCACTGAGCATGCCCAGTAGAACTACACCACTGAGCATGCCCAGTAGAGCTGGTCTACTGAGCATGCCCAGTAGAACTGGTCCACTGAGCATGCCCAGTAGAGCTGGTCCACTGAGCATGCCCAGTAGAGCTGCTCCACTGAGCATGCCCAGTAGAGCTGCTCCACTGAGCATGCCCAGTAGAACTGGTCCACTTGTAACAATTCAACCTTTTATCTTAGGCCGTGTTACTTAACGCGAAGGGAGTTCTTTTGAATGAAAAATTAATGACTGGCAATAAACAGATATATTCCAAATAATTAAAGTAAAACGAAAAGTTAAATCTGAGCGCTGCTAGAATACTTTCAATAGACAATGAAACGATATTTCGTTGAAGGAAGAAAGCCACGCATCAAACAATAAATCAGATTGCGCACAGCGGCGCTATATATTCACACACAATTCCAAAGTCCCCAAACAAACCCAAGCGTGTAATTCCCTCTTTCTCTCAGTCCCGCACACAAACCTAAGAGTCCAAACTAACGAAAAATCTCCTGTCCTTATCCAAGACCGCGCACAAATGTCAATAATCCATTCCAGGAAATGAAAGAGTCCCGCGACGAACAAACAAAAAATATAATCCCAGAAAAAAGGAACAACGCGATCGCAGTCTTTATGCTAGGCCCAGCAATGTGAAAAAATAGTAAAAAATGGATCGAGCTCACCGAAATCTGGTAGATAAATCCACCAAGCAGACAGCGACAGAATTTCTCTCCGTGCGTCCTCTGTTGCGGCAGGTCACGCACTCCAGGAAACGCACACGGTTTAGCTGGATTGTCACTAAGTTTTCCCCAGTAGTATTGTCTATTTTTGACTCAAACTCGCAGGAAAGCTCTCACAAACAATGTAGCTGCAGCACTGAAGTACTGGCGCCACCGATTCAAAAATCACATACGCACTTGCTATCTACTTCAGACCGCCCCCATTCACCTAGCGCATTCCCCTATATAAGTTCGGGTGCGCGGTGGTAGGCGTATTGGCCTTATAAAAAACACCCCTCTCCATACCTTTTCCATACAGCGTACAGAGACATGATTAATACATATAAATAAGTACATATACATATCAAATAAAGATATTACATGAGACTTACATATTAATTATATGCAATAATTCAACAATTGATAAAAAGCACCTAAACCAATGTGGCAGTGTCACAGTCCCCCCCCCCCAGCCAGAGGTACCGGAGGCTGAACCCCGAAGTAGGGCTTCACATTAACCACATTGACGGTGTCAATCTTTTTATTCTGGTCATTCCACTGTATTTGGTAATTGACAGGGCCTGATTTTCTCACCACCGTAGCCGGACCTGACCATTTAGGCGCAAGCTTGGCTGAGAAGTTTTCGGACGCTTTTGAGAGTGGGTGAGTGCGAACCCAGACCAAGTCTCCCGGCAGAAATTGTGCACCTCTCCTGCGGGCATTATAATACTTGGCTTGTCTGGCCTGACACCCCCCAACCCTCTTCTTGACTTCTTCAAACATTTCCTTTTGTCTTTCCAGGATGGTGTATGGAGGTTGATGAGGAGACGGCGATGTCCTAATCAATCTCTCTAGTGGCCCTTTCAGAGATCTTCCCAGTGCCAGCTCTGCGGGTGTTCGGCCCGTGGTCTCGTGGTAAGCGGCATTAATGGCAAAGCGGAACTCTCTGACCCATTGATCCCAGTTCTTGTGTTGGTTCCCGACATAAGAGGCGATCATCGTTTTGATGGTCCGGTTGGAACGTTCCGTGAGGTTAGCTTGGGGGTGATAGCTGGTGGTAAACCTCTGTGTCACTCCCCAGGTCTTACAGAGGTTTGCCATCTCGTGCCCAGTGAACTGAGGCCCCCGGTCTGAGACTAAGTCACGCGGAACGCCAAAACGGGTGAAGATCTCTTCTCTCAGGATGGTCACAATGCGGTGGGCTTTGCTGTCCTTTAAAGGGAACATCTCCACCCACTTTGTAAAGTAATCGACAATTACAAGCAGAAAAGTATTACCCTTTTTGCTGCGGGGAAATGGCCCCATAAGATCCATTCCCAGCTTTTCCCAGGCATCTTCGACTGGGGTGGGCTGCATGAACCCTGCAGGCTGGCGGTTTTCAGGCTTATAAGCCTGACAGATGTTGCAGCCCTTGACGTGGCTCCACACGTCCTTTCGAACAGATGGCCACCAGGCCACCTCAAGAACCTTTAAGAGGGTTTTTAATCTGCCCAAATGCCCACTCAGTGGATGGTCATGGAAGTAGGCAAGAAACACGCGCACAAGGCTCTTGGGTACAACCAGTTGGAACTTGTCTCCCCCCTCTCTCACAGGCGATCGACGGTACAGGAGACCTTGCACCATGGTGAACCCTACCCTACCTGGCCTACTATCATCAGCAGCCTCTTTGGCCATATCACTGACATCTGCATCCTGTTCCTGAGTTTCCCTTATTGCCGACAATGAGGTGGGAAGGTCGGTGGAACTGATGGAAGTGTTCATGGCAACATATGCTGCTGCTGAAGGTGGAGGGGTCACGGCTCTCGACAAAGCATCAGGAACAATGTTATGTAAGCCCTTTCTGTACTGGACTTTAAACTGGAACTGTTGCAGCCTCAGGATCCAGCGAGTTAAGCGTGATGACGTCTTTGGACAGTTAAAGGCCCAAGTCAAGGCAGCATGATCCGTAAAAACAATGAATTCTACACCTTCAAGGAAGTGCCTCCATTTTTCAATGGCCCACACCACCGCAAGACACTCTTTTTCGGATGTAGAGTAGTTACACTCCGCCCCACGCAACCCCCTGGAAGCATAGGCTATCACTTTCTCCCCACCATCATTCCGCTGGACCAGCACAGCTCCCAGACCCACGACACTGGCATCCGTATGAACCTCAAATGGTAGTGTGTGATCAGGTTGTGTCAGGATAGGAGCTTTCACCAGTGCCTTCTTCAGCTGGTCAAAATTTCGCTGACACTCTTCTGACCAGATCCACCCCACATCTTTCCTCTTCAGACGGTTTAGTGGCGCGGCCAGGTCTGCAAAGTGATCAATGAACTTGTGATACCACCCTACTAGGCCCAGGAAACGCTGCAGAGATTTGATGTTGGTGGGAGTGGGATATGATGTCACCGCCAGGGTCTTCTCTGGATCAACCTGAACGCCCTTCTCTGACACCACATGGCCCAAAAATTTCAGCTCCTGTCGGAAAAAGAGACACTTTTTTAGGTTAAGCGTCAACTTTGCCTCATGGAGCTTCTTCAGGACAGCATTCAAATCTCGGAGGTGTTGTTTGGGTGTGGCTGAGTATACAATCACATCATCAATGTAAACACAACATATTTTCCCCCTCAGCTGCCCCAGGACCTTCTCCATCAGCCTTTGGAACGTGGCTCCGGCATTTTTAAGTCCAAACGGCATAGACTTGAATTGGTAGAGGCCCATTGGAGTTATGACGGCAGTCTTTGCTTTGCTCTCTTCAGACATTGCAACCTGCCAATATCCAGATTTCAAATCCAAAGTGCTGAAGAACGCTGCACCATGCATAGACTCAAGCAGGTCATGTATGAGAGGCATGGGGTAAGCGTCTGGATGGGTCTTGGCATTGAGGCGTCTAAAATCAACACAAAACCTGATTGACCCATCAGGTTTGCCGACTAAAACCACTGGAGCACCCCACGCAGATTGAGAAGGCTCAATAATGCCATCCTTGAGCATCTGATCTACGTGGTCTGCAATGATCTTAAGCTTATAAGGAGATACACGATAGGCTTTGCAGCGGACAGGGACCTCATCCTCTGTAAAGATCTTATGCTCTTCCACTGTGGTCTTCCCCAGTCCCCCTGAACACACATCAGGCCAGGCCTGCAGCAGCTGTTGGATCTCCGGAGGCTGATCAGGAAAGGACAGGGTTGCCACGCTGGGTGAAGAAAATGGCACTACAGAGTTCCCTGAAGGAACAGCCACATAAAGACTGGCATTAGGACGAGCGACAGTGCCATGATGCTCATCCAGCTGTGCCAGGAATGGATGAAATGTGTAACCTCTGGGTCCCTTCACTCCATACGTTTGGTCCCCCATATTGATGATGGTAGAGGTCTTGCTGAGGAAATCCAACCCAAGAATGATGGGGAAAGCCAGATTGTCATCCGCCAGGATATATGTATCCAGTGCCCACATCATTTCATGCCAGCAGTAGAGCAGATGTGCTTTTCCCATGGCGCCGTAGGTCACTCCATTAGCAAGAGCAAAGTTCTGATCTCCACTGGACTTCAATTGTTCACCCTCACGAGCCATCTCCAGCCACATACTCTGACGCATGAGAGAAAAAGTGCATCCAGTATCAAATACAGCACGGCAATGTTTTCCCCTCACTGCAATTGGAACATGCAGTAGAGCCAACGGAGATGATTTTTCCCCATGATGAACTACAGTCACCATATCGGCAGGTTTTTTGACGCTGCCCTTGTCGTGAGTCTTCTTTGAGGTCTTTTCCTTAGCTTTCTGTTGATCCACTTTGCCCCAGTACTCCTTTGAAGAGGTGTGGTCCTTTTCCACCAACGTGCCTACTTGAACAAGCTGGTCAATAGTAGTGACGGTGCCTCTAAGACAGCCAGCTATTCGGGGATTACAGTTGTTAAGTATTTTTCTCACCAACTCTATCTCAGTGATTTCAGGCTTCCACCGGAGACAAAGTGCACGATAATCATACGCAAAATCCCTCAAACACTGCTCAGGCAACTGCACCTTGTCGCGTAACTTTTCTTCTACCTCCGAGAGGTAATCAGGAGGAAGGAAAGCAGCCTGAAACGCCTCCTTGAACTCTGGCCAGTTGTGAACTTTGTTTTTCGCCACAGACCACCAGCTATGCGCTGGCCCTTTAAGAACACCAGAAAGTGCACCTATTAGTTCTGCATCTGGTAATGGCCGAACAGCAAGATATGTTTCACATTTCTCCACAAATTCCAGAACATCAGACACTTCTCTGGACTCACTAAAAGAGGGGAAGTCCATGCGAACAGCAGGCTTAGAGAAAACTACAGGCACAGTGGCTGTGGCCTGGCCAGGAGCAGGCTTTGAGAAAACTACAGGCACAGTGGCTGTAGTCTGGCCAGTCAAAGGAGTAGGGAGGTTGGTGCTGGTGGTGAAGGGCTGTGTTGGCTGCTGAGAACCCGAACCAGTGATTGGAGTTTGGATCTGGGTCACAGCGGTGGTAGAAACCGGTTGGCCCCTCATGAGCTGACCAGAAAGAGGAACGGCGGGCTCAGCAACATTGGCGGCGGCAGACGGCACATCAGGAGAGGCAATAGAAGAGAAAAGAGATGGAAAGGCATTTCCAGTATGAGTAGCAGTGCTAAGAGGAACATAGCTTTGAGAGGCGACACCAGTATGAGTAGCAGTGCTAAGAGGAACATAGCTTTGAGAGGCGACCCCGGTAGGAGTAGCAGTGCTAAGAGGAACATAGCTTTGAGAGGCGAGACCAGTGGAAGCTTGAGCCATAGGCAAGCCATGAGAAGCTGGAGCTGTGGAATAGCGACTATAAAGAGGATGGATGGTAGCCCCTGTGGTTTGGACAGGCTTAGTGACAGGCATATGGCTAGCGCGCTTCAGCCGTTGTATTTCTGCCTTCCACTTTTCATCCCGCCGCTGTAAACACTCCACTAACATTTCTTCAAACTGTTTGAGTGTAGATATCATATCTTGTTCCAGTGCATCAACACTTCTATCAACATATCCCCTGATGCTCGCTTCTCTGTTGAGAGCACTAGTAACAGAGTCACGGAAGTCAGTGTCAAGATTATCCAATCTTTCCATGACTGAACCTAAGTCAGTGGTGATGGAGGTAAGAGCAGGAAGTGTGAGGTAAGATGTATGATCCTCATCTCCTATGCTTTGGTCATTCTCCTCTGTCTGGGATATGTAAAGAGAACTAATCAGTGATGTTACTTCACCCACAGGATTTCTCCGAGTGACCCACGCATCTCCTTGTGGGTTATGGCCCGGCTCACTAGGCCCATGGTTAGATGTAGGAGTAGAGGCCCTGGTGCTAGGCTCATTTCCATCTACCTCTTCTTCTTCCTCTAGGGAATCATCAAGAGCTATAAGTGGGATCATCCTCATTTCCGACATGGCGGACTCCTTATTCTATAAACAGCAGTATTTTTTTTTTTTTTTTTTAAATGCAACCCAATGCAATGTGTGTAAATGATAGCTTGCTATACACAGAAATGCTCTCAATTCAAAAGACAAGCGTTAACAATATTAACGACAATATTAACACGAATGCACAGTCATAAATTATATATTTCAATCCCCGTACTGGCCACCATATGTAACAATTCAACCTTTTATCTTAGGCCGTGTTACTTAACGCGAAGGGAGTTCTTTTGAATGAAAAATTAATGACTGGCAATAAACAGATATATTCCAAATAATTAAAGTAAAACGAAAAGTTAAATCTGAGCGCTGCTAGAATACTTTCAATAGACAATGAAACGATATTTCGTTGAAGGAAGAAAGCCACGCATCAAACAATAAATCAGATTGCGCACAGCGGCGCTATATATTCACACACAATTCCAAAGTCCCCAAACAAACCCAAGCGTGTAATTCCCTCTTTCTCTCAGTCCCGCACACAAACCTAAGAGTCCAAACTAACGAAAAATCTCCTGTCCTTATCCAAGACCGCGCACAAATGTCAATAATCCATTCCAGGAAATGAAAGAGTCCCGCGACGAACAAACAAAAAATATAATCCCAGAAAAAAGGAACAACGCGATCGCAGTCTTTATGCTAGGCCCAGCAATGTGAAAAAATAGTAAAAAATGGATCGAGCTCACCGAAATCTGGTAGATAAATCCACCAAGCAGACAGCGACAGAATTTCTCTCCGTGCGTCCTCTGTTGCGGCAGGTCACGCACTCCAGGAAACGCACACGGTTTAGCTGGATTGTCACTAAGTTTTCCCCAGTAGTATTGTCTATTTTTGACTCAAACTCGCAGGAAAGCTCTCACAAACAATGTAGCTGCAGCACTGAAGTACTGGCGCCACCGATTCAAAAATCACATACGCACTTGCTATCTACTTCAGACCGCCCCCATTCACCTAGCGCATTCCCCTATATAAGTTCGGGTGCGCGGTGGTAGGCGTATTGGCCTTATAAAAAACACCCCTCTCCATACCTTTTCCATACAGCGTACAGAGACATGATTAATACATATAAATAAGTACATATACATATCAAATAAAGATATTACATGAGACTTACATATTAATTATATGCAATAATTCAACAATTGATAAAAAGCACCTAAACCAATGTGGCAGTGTCACACACTGAGCGTGCCCAGTAGAACTGGTCCACTGAGCATGCCCAGTAAAACTACACCACTGAGCATGCCCAGTAGAACTGGACCACTGAGCATGCCCAGTAGATTTGGTCCACTGAGCATGCCCAGTAGAGCTGGTCCAATGAGCATGCCCAGTAGAGCTGGTCCACTGAGCATGCCCAGTAAAACTACACCACTGAGCATGCCCAGTAGAGCTGCTCCACTGAGCATGCCCAGTAGAACTGGACCACTGAGCATGCCCAGTAGAGCTGGTCCACTGAGCATGCCCAGTAGAACTGGTCCACTGAGCATGCCCAGTAAAACTACACCACTGAGCATGCCCAGTAGAACTAGACCACTGAGCATGCCCAATAGATTTGGTCCACTGAGCATGCCCAGTAGAGCTGGTCCAATGAGCATGCCCAGTAGAGCTGGTCCACTGAGCATGCCCAGTAGAAATGGACCACTGACCATGCCCAGTAGAACTGGTCCACTGAGCATGCCCAGTAAAACTACACCACTGAGCATGCCCAGTAGAACTGGACCACTGAGCATGCCCAGTAGATTTGGTCCACTGAGCATGCCCAGTAGAGCTGGTCCACTGAGCATGCCCAGTAGAAATGGACCACTGAGCATGCCCAGTAGAACTGGTCCACTGAGCATGCCCAGTATAGCTGGTCCACTGAGCATGCCCAGTAGAAGTGGTCCACTGAGCATGTCCAGTAGAGCTGGTCCACTGAGCATGCCCAGTAGAACTGGTCCACTGAGCATGTCCAGTAGAACTGGACCACTGAGCATGCCCAGTAGAGCTGGTCCACTGAGCATGCCCAGTAGAACTGGTCCACTGAGCATGCCCAGTAAAACTACACCACTGAGCATGCCCAGTAGAACTGGACCACTGAGCATGCCCAGTAGATTTGGTCCACTGAGCATGTCCAGTAGAGCTGGTCCACTTAGCAAGCCCAGTAGAGCTGGTCCACTGAGCATGCCCAGTAGAGCTGGTCCACTGAGCATGCCCAGTAGAGCTGCTCCACTGAGCATGCCCAGTAGAAATGGACCACTGAGCATGCTCAGTAGAACTGGTCCACTGAGCATGCCCAGTAGAAGTGGTCCACTGAGCATGCCCAGTAGAGCTGCTCCACTGAGCATGCCCAGTAGAACTGGTCCACTGAGCATGCCCAGTAGAACTGGACCACTGAGCATGCCCAGTAGAGCTGGTCCACTGAGCATGCCCAGTAGAACTGGTCCACTGAGCATGCCCAGTAAAACTACACCACTGAGCATGCCCAGTAGAGCTGGTCCAATGAGCATGCCCAGTAGAGCTGGTCCACTGAGCATGCCCAGTAGAACTACACCACTGAGCATGCCCAGTAGAGCTGGTCTACTGAGCATGCCCAGTAGAACTGGTCCACTGAGCATGCCCAGTAGAGCTGGTCCACTGAGCATGCCCAGTAGAGCTGGTCCACTGAGCATGCCCAGT
The DNA here is from genome assembly GCF_963854185.1 of Sardina pilchardus. Lineage (NCBI taxonomy): Eukaryota > Metazoa > Chordata > Actinopteri > Clupeiformes > Clupeidae > Sardina > Sardina pilchardus. Next base: position 29,405,261 of record NC_085016.1, on the reverse strand, counting down.
AGAGCTGCTCCACTGAGCATGCCCAGTAGAACTGGTCCACTGAGCATGCCCAGTAGAACTGGACCACTGAGCATGCCCAGTAGAGCTGGTCCACTGAGCATGCCCAGTAGAACTGGACCACTGAGCATGCCCAGTAGATTTGGTCCACTGAGCATGCCCAGTAGAGCTGGTCCAATGAGCATGCCCAGTAGAGCTGGTCCACTGAGCATGCCCAGTAAAACTACACCACTGAGCATGCCCAGTAGAACTGGACCACTGAGCATGCCCAGTAGAACTGGACCATTGAGCATGCCCAGTAGATTTGGTCCACTGAGCATGCCCAGTAGAGCTGGTCCAATGAGCATGCCCAGTAGTGCTGGTCCACTGAGCATGCCCAGTAGAACTGGTCCACTGAGCATGCCCAGTATAGCTGGTCCACTGAGCATGCCCAGTAGAAGTGGTCCACTGAGCATGCCCAGTAAAACTACACCACTGAGCATGCCCAGTAGAACTGGACCACTGAGCATGCCCAGTAGATTTGGTCCACTGAGCATGCCCAGTAGAGCTGGTCCACTGAGCATGCCCAGTAGAAATGGACCACTGAGCATGCCCAGTAGAACTGGTCCACTGAGCATGCCCAGTATAGCTGGTCCACTGAGCATGCCAGTAGAAGTGGTCCACTGAGCATGCCCAGTAAGAACTGGTCTAGAACTGCTCCACTGAGCATGCCCAGTAGGAATGGATCACTGAGCATGCCCAGTAGAGCTGGTCCACTGAGCATGCCCAGTAGAACTGCTCCACTGAGCATGCCCAGTAGAACTGGACCACTGAGCATGCCCAGTAGAGCTGGTCCACTGAGCATGCCCAGTAGAACTACACCACTGAGCATGCCCAGTAGAGCTGGTCTACTGAGCATGCCCAGTAGAACTGGTCCACTGAGCATGCCCAGTAGAGCTGGTCCACTGAGCATGCCCAGTAGAGCTGGTCCACTGAGCATGCCCAGTAGAGCTGGTCCACTGAGCATGCCCAGTAGAACTGGTCCACTGAGCATGCCCAGTAGAACTGGTCCACTGAGCATGCCCAGTAAAACTACACCACTGAGCATGCCCAGTAGAACTACACCACTGAGCATGCCCAGTAGAGCTTGTCTACTGAGCATGCCCAGTAGAACTGGTCCACTGAGCATGCCCAGTAGAACTGGTCCACTGAGCATGCCCAGTATAGCTGGTCCACTGAGCATGCCCAGTAGAAGTGGTCCACTGAGCATGCCCAGTAGAGCTGCTCCACTGAGCATGCCCAGTAGAACTGGTCTACTGAGCATGCCCAGTAGAGCTGGTCCACTGAGCATGCCCAGTAGAGCTGCTCCACTGAGCATGCCCAGTAGAACTGGTCCACTGAGCATGCCCAGTAGAACTGGACCACTGAGCATGCCCAGTAGAGCTGGTCCACTGAGCATGCCCAGTAGAAATGGTCCACTGAGCATGCCCAGTAAAACTACACCACTGAGCATGCCCAGTAGAACTGGACCACTGAGCATGCCCAATAGATTTGGTCCACTGAGCATGCCCAGTAGAGCTGGTCCAATGAGCATGCCCAGTAGAGCTGCTCCACTGAGCATGCCCAGTAGAAATGGACCACTGAGCATGCCCAGTAGAACTGGTCCACTGAGCATGCCCAGTAAAACTACACCACTGAGCATGCCCAGTAGAACTGGACCACTGAGCATGCCCAGTAGATTTGGTCCACTGAGCATGCCCAGTAGAGCTGGTCCACTGAGCATGCCCAGTAGAAATGGACCATTGAGCATGCCCAGTAGAACTGGTCCACTGAGCATGCCCAGTATAGCTGGTCCACTGAGCATGCCCAGTAGAAGTGGTCCACTGAGCATGCCCAGTAGAGCTGCTCCACTGAGCATGCCCAGTAGAACTGGTCTAGAACTGCTCCACTGAGCATGCCCAGTAGGAATGGACCACTGAGCATGCCCAGTAGAGCTGGTCCACTGAGCATGCCCAGTAGAACTGCTCCACTGAGCATGCCCAGTAGAACTGGACCACTGAGCATGCCCAGTAGAGCTGGTCCAATGAGCATGCCCAGTAGAGCTGGTCCACTGAGCATGCCCAGTAGAACTACACCACTGAGCATGCCCAGTAGAGCTGGTCTACTGAGCATGCCCAGTAGAACTGGTCCACTGAGCATGCCCAGTAAAACTACACCACTGAGCATGCCCAGTAGAGCTGCTCCACTGAGCATGCCCAGTAGAACTGGACCACTGAGCATGCCCAGTAGAGCTGGTCCACTGAGCATGCCCAGTAGAACTGGTCCACTGAGCATGCCCAGTAAAACTACACCACTGAGCATGCCCAGTAGAACTGGACCACTGAGCATGCCCAATAGATTTGGTCCACTGAGCATGCCCAGTAGAGCTGGTCCAATGAGCATGCCCAGTAGAGCTGCTCCACTGAGCATGCCCAGTAGAAATGGACCACTGAGCATGCCCAGTAGAACTGGTCCACTGAGCATGCCCAGTAAAACTACACCACTGAGCATGCCCAGTAGATTTGGTCCACTGAGCATGCCCAGTAGAGCTGGTCCACTGAGCATGCCCAGTAGAAATGGACCACTGAGCATGCCCAGTAGAACTGGTCCGCTGAGCATGCCCAGTATAGCTGGTCCACTGAGCATGCCCAGTAGAAGTGGTCCACTGAGCATGCCCAGTAGAGCTGCTCCACTGAGCATGCCCAGTAGAACTGGTCTACTGAGCATGCCCAGTAGAGCTGGTCCACTGAGCATGCCAAGTAGAGCTGCTCCACTGAGCATGCCCAGTAGAACTGGTCCACTGAGCATGCCCAGTAGAACTGGACCACTGAGCATGCCCAGTAGAGCTGGTCCACTGAGCATGCCCAGTAGAAATGGTCCACTGAGCATGCCCAGTAAAATTACACCACTGAGCATGCCCAGTAGAACTGGACCACTGAGCATGCCCAATAGATTTGGTCCACTGAGCATGCCCAGTAAAACTACACCTCTGAGCATGCCCAGTAGAACTGGACCACTGAGCATGCCCAGTAGATTTGGTCCACTGAGCATGCCCAGTAGAGCTGATCCAATGAGAATGCCCAGTAGTGCTGGTCCACTGAGCATGCCCAGTAGAACTGGACCACTGAGCATGCCCAGTAGAGCTGGTCCAATGAGCATGCCCAGTAGAGCTGGTCCACTGAGCATGCCCAGTAGAACTACACCACTGAGCATGCCCAGTAGAGCTGGTCTACTGAGCATGCCCAGTAGAACTGGTCCACTGAGCATGCCAAGTAGAACTGGTCCACTGAGCATGCCCAGTAGAGCTGGTCCACTGAGCATGCCCAGTAGAGCTGGTCCACTGAGCATGCCCAGTAGAACTGGTCTACTGAGCATGCCCAGTAGAGCTGGTCCAATGAGCATGCCCAGTAGAGCTGGTCCAATGAGCATGCCCAGTAGAGCTGCTCCACTGAGCATGCCCAGTAGAAATGGACCACTGAGCATGCCCAGTAGAACTGGTCCACTGAGCATGCCCAGTAAAACTACACCACTAAGCATGCCCAGTAGAACTGGACCACTGAGCATGCCCAGTAGATTTGGTCCACTGAGCATGCCCAGTAGAGCTGGTCCACTGAGCATGCCCAGTACAAATGGACCACTGAGCATGCCCAGTAGAACTGGTCCACTGAGCATGCCCAGTAGAAGTGGTCCACTGAGCATGCCCAGTAGAGCTGCTCCACTGAGCATGCCCAGTAGAACTGGTCTAGAACTGCTCCACTGAGCATGCCCAGTAGGAATGGACCACTGAGCATGCCCAGTAGAGCTGGTCCACTGAGCATGCCCAGTAGAACTGCTCCACTGAGCATGCCCAGTAGAACTGGACCACTGAGCATGCCCAGTAGAGCTGGTCCAATGAGCATGCCCAGTAGAGCTGGTCCACTGAGCATGCCCAGTAGAACTGGTCAACTGAGCATGCCCAGTAGAACTCGTCCACTGAGCATGCCCAGTAGAACTACACCACTGAGCATGCCCAGTAGAGCTGGTCTACTGAGCATGCCCAGTAGAACTGGTCCACTGAGCATGCCCAGTAAAACTACACCACTGAGCATGCCCAGTAGAGCTGCTCCACTGAGCATGCCCAGTAGAACTGGACCACTGAGCATGCCCAGTAGAAATGGACCACTGAGCATGCCCAGTAGAACTGGTCCACTGAGCATGCCCAGTAAAACTACACCTCTGAGCATGCCCAGTAGAACTGGACCACTGAGCATGCCCAGTAGATTTGGTCCACTGAGCATGCCCAGTAGAGCTGATCCAATGAGCATGCCCAGTAGTGCTGGTCCACTGAGCATGCCCAGTAGAACTGGACCACTGAGCATGCCCAGTAGAGCTGGTCCAATGAGCATGCCCAGTAGAGCTGGTCCACTGAGCATGCCCAGTAGAACTACACCACTGAGCATGCCCAGTAGAGCTGGTCTACTGAGCATGCCCAGTAGAACTGGTCCACTGAGCATGCCCAGTATAACTGGTCCACTGAGCATGCCCAGTAGAGCTGGTCCACTGAGCATGCCCAGTAGAACTGGTCTACTGAGCAAGCCCAGTAGAGCTGCTCCACTGAGCATGCCCAGTAGAGCTGGTCCACTGAGCATGCCCAGTAGAGCTGCTCCACTGAGCATGCCCAGTAGAAATGGACCACTGAGCATGCTCAGTAGAACTGGTCCACTGAGCATGCCCAGTAGAAGTGGTCCACTGAGCATGCCCAGTAGAGCTGCTCCACTGAGCATGCCCAGTAGAACTGGTCCACTGAGCATGCCCAGTAGAACTGGACCACTGAGCATGCCCAGTAGAGCTGGTCCACTGAGCATGCCCAGTAGAACTGGTCCACTGAGCATGCCCAGTAAAACTACACCACTGAGCATGCCCAGTAGAGCTGGTCCAATGAGCATGCCCAGTAGAGCTGGTCCACTGAGCATGCCCAGTAGAACTACACCACTGAGCATGCCCAGTAGAGCTGGTCTACTGAGCATGCCCAGTAGAACTGGTCCACTGAGCATGCCCAGTAGAGCTGGTCCACTGAGCATGCCCAGTAGAGCTGGTCCACTGAGCATGCCCAGTAGAGCTGCTCCACTGAGCATGCCCAGTAGAACTGGTCCACTGAGCATGCCCAGTAGAACTGGACCACTGAGCATGCCCAGTAGAGCTGGTCCACTGAGCATGCCCAGTAGAACTGGACCACTGAGCATGCCCAGTAGATTTGGTCCACTGAGCATGCCCAGTAGAGCTGGTCCAATGAGCATGCCCAGTAGAGCTGGTCCACTGAGCATGCCCAGTAGAACTGGTCCACTGAGCATGCCCAGTAAAACTACACCACTGAGCATGCCCAGTAGAACTGGACCACTGAGCATGCCCAGTAGAACTGGACCATTGAGCATGCCCAGTAGATTTGGTCCACTGAGCATGCCCAGTAGAGCTGGTCCAATGAGCATGCCCAGTAGTGCTGGTCCACTGAGCATGCCCAGTAGAACTGGTCCACTGAGCATGCCCAGTATAGCTGGTCCACTGAGCATGCCCAGTAGAAGTGGTCCACTGAGCATGCCCAGTAAAACTACACCACTGAGCATGCCCAGTAGAACTGGACCACTGAGCATGCCCAGTAGATTTGGTCCACTGAGCATGCCCAGTAGAGCTGGTCCACTGAGCATGCCCAGTAGAAATGGACCACTGAGCATGCCCAGTAGAACTGGTCCACTGAGCATGCCCAGTAGAGCTGGTCCACTGAGCATGCCCAGTAGAAATGGACCACTGAGCATGCCCAGTAGAACTGGTCCACTGAGCATGCCCAGTATAGCTGGTCCACTGAGCATGCCCAGTAGAAGTGGTCCACTGAGCATGCCCAGTAAGAACTGGTCTAGAACTGCTCCACTGAGCATGCCCAGTAGGAATGGACCACTGAGCATGCCCAGTAGAGCTGGTCCACTGAGCATGCCCAGTAGAACTGCTCCACTGAGCATGCCCAGTAGAACTGGACCACTGAGCATGCCCAGTAGAGCTGGTCCACTGAGCATGCCCAGTAGAACTACACCACTGAGCATGCCCAGTAGAGCTTGTCTACTGAGCATGCCCAGTAGAACTGGTCCACTGAGCATGCCCAGTAGAACTGGTCCACTGAGCATGCCCAGTATAGCTGGTCCACTGAGCATGCCCAGTAGAAGTGGTCCACTGAGCATGCCCAGTAGAGCTGCTCCACTGAGCATGCCCAGTAGAACTGGTCTACTGAGCATGCCCAGTAGAGCTGGTCCACTGAGCATGCCCAGTAGAGCTGCTCCACTGAGCATGCCCAGTAGAACTGGTCCACTGAGCATGCCCAGTAGAACTGGACCACTGAGCATGCCCAGTAGAGCTGGTCCACTGAGCATGCCCAGTAGAAATGGTCCACTGAGCATGCCCAGTAAAACTACACCACTGAGCATGCCCAGTAGAACTGGACCACTGAGCATGCCCAATAGATTTGGTCCACTGAGCATGCCCAGTAGAGCTGGTCCAATGAGTATGCCCAGTAGAGCTGCTCCACTGAGCATGCCCAGTAGAAATGGACCACTGAGCATGCCCAGTAGAACTGGTCCACTGAGCATGCCCAGTAAAACTACACCACTGAGCATGCCCAGTAGAACTGGACCACTGAGCATGCCCAGTAGATTTGGTCCACTGAGCATGCCCAGTAGAGCTGGTCCACTGAGCATGCCCAGTAGAAATGGACCATTGAGCATGCCCAGTAGAACTGGTCCACTGAGCATGCCCAGTATAGCTGGTCCACTGAGCATGCCCAGTAGAAGTGGTCCACTGAGCATGCCCAGTAGAGCTGCTCCACTGAGCATGCCCAGTAGAACTGGTCTAGAACTGCTCCACTGAGCATGCCCAGTAGGAATGGACCACTGAGCATGCCCAGTAGAGCTGGTCCACTGAGCATGCCCAGTAGAACTGCTCCACTGAGCATGCCCAGTAGAACTGGACCACTGAGCATGCCCAGTAGAACTACACCACTGAGCATGCCCAGTAGAGCTTGTCTACTGAGCATGCCCAGTAGAACTGGTCCACTGAGCATGCCCAGTAGAACTGGTCCACTGAGCATGCCCAGTATAGCTGGTCCACTGAGCATGCCCAGTAGAAGTGGTCCACTGAGCATGCCCAGTAGAGCTGCTCCACTGAGCATGCCCAGTAGAGCTGGTCCACTGAGCATGCCCAGTAGAGCTGCTCCACTGAGCATGCCCAGTAGAACTGGTCCACTGAGCATGCCCAGTAGAACTGGACCACTGAGCATGCCCAGTAGAGCTGGTCCACTGAGCATGCCCAGTAGAAATGGTCCACTGAGCATGCCCAGTAAAACTACACCACTGAGCATGCCCAGTAGAACTGGACCACTGAGCATGCCCAATAGATTTGGTCCACTGAGCATGCCCAGTAGAGCTGGTCCAATGAGCATGCCCAGTAGAGCTGCTCCACTGAGCATGCCCAGTAGAAATGGACCACTGAGCATGCCCAGTAGAACTGGTCCACTGAGCATGCCCAGTAAAACTACACCACTGAGCATGCCCAGTAGAACTGGACCACTGAGCATGCCCAGTAGATTTGGTCCACTGAGCATGCCCAGTAGAGCTGGTCTACTGAGCATGCCCAGTAGAAATGGACCATTGAGCATGCCCAGTAGAACTGGTCCACTGAGCATGCCCAGTATAGCTGGTCCACTGAGCATGCCCAGTAGAAGTGGTCCACTGAGCATGCCCAGTAGAGCTGCTCCACTGAGCATGCCCAGTAATACTGGTCTAGAACTGCTCCACTGAGCATGCCCAGTAGGAATGGACCACTGAGCATGCCCAGTAGAGCTGGTCCACTGAGCATGCCCAGTAGAACTGCTCCACTGAGCATGCCCAGTAGAACTGGACCACTGAGCATGCCCAGTAGAGCTGGTCCAATGAGCATGCCCAGTAGAGCTGGTCCACTGAGCATGCCCAGTAGAACTACACCACTGAGCATGCCCAGTAGAGCTGGTCTACTGAGCATGCCCAGTAGAACTGGTCCACTGAGCATGCCCAGTAAAACTACACCACTGAGCATGCCCAGTAGAGCTGCTCCACTGAGCATGCCCAGTAGAACTGGACCACTGAGCATGCCCAGTAGAGCTGGTCCACTGAGCATGCCCAGTAGAACTGGTCCACTGAGCATGCCCAGTAAAACTACACCACTGAGCATGCCCAGTAGAACTGGACCACTGAGCATGCCCAATAGATTTGGTCCACTGAGCATGCCCAGTAGAGCTGGTCAAATGAGCATGCCCAGTAGAGCTGCTCCACTGAGCATGCCCAGTAGAAATGGACCACTGAGCATGCCCAGTAGAACTGGTCCACTGAGCATGCCCAGTAAAACTACACCACTGAGCATGCCCAGTAGAACTGGACCACTGAGCATGCCCAGTAGATTTGGTCCACTGAGCATGCCCAGTAGAGCTGGTCCACTGAGCATGCCCAGTAGAAATGGACCACTGAGCATGCCCAGTAGAACTGGTCCACTGAGCATGCCCAGTATAGCTGGTCCACTGAGCATGCCCAGTAGAAGTGGTCCACTGAGCATGCCCAGTAGAGCTGCTCCACTGAGCATGCCCAGTAGAACTGGTCTACTGAGCATGCCCAGTAGAGCTGGTCCACTGAGCATGCCAAGTAGAGCTGCTCCACTGAGCATGCCCAGTAGAACTGGTCCACTGAGCATGCCCAGTAGAACTGGACCACTGAGCATGCCCAGTAGAGCTGGTCCACTGAGCATGCCCAGTAGAAATGGCCCACTGAGCATGCCCAGTAAAATTACACCACTGAGCATGCCCAGTAGAACTGGACCACTGAGCATGCCCAATAGATTTGGTCCACTGAGCATGCCCAGTAAAACTACACCTCTGAGCATGCCCAGTAGAACTGGACCACTGAGCATGCCCAGTAGATTTGGTCCACTGAGCATGCCCAGTAGAGCTGATCCAATGAGCATGCCCAGTAGTGCTGGTCCACTGAGCATGCCCAGTAGAACTGGACCACTGAGCATGCCCAGTAGAGCTGGTCCAATGAGCATGCCCAGTAGAGCTGGTCCACTGAGCATGCCCAGTAGAACTACACCACTGAGCATGCCCAGTAGAGCTGGTCTACTGAGCATGCCCAGTAGAACTGGTCCACTGAGCATGCCAAGTAGAACTGGTCCACTGAGCATGCCCAGTAGAGCTGGTCCACTGAGCATGCCCAGTAGAGCTGGTCCACTGAGCATGCCCAGTAGAACTGGTCTACTGAGCATGCCCAGTAGAGCTGGTCCAATGAGCATGCCCAGTAGAGCTGGTCCAATGAGCATGCCCAGTAGAGCTGCTCCACTGAGCATGCCCAGTAGAAATGGACCACTGAGCATGCCCAGTAGAACTGGTCCACTGAGCATGCCCAGTAAAACTACACCACTGAGCATGCCCAGTAGAACTGGACCACTGAGCATGCCCAGTAGATTTGGTCCACTGAGCATGCCCAGTAGAGCTGGTCCACTGAGCATGCCCAGTACAAATGGACCACTGAGCATGCCCAGTAGAACTGGTCCACTGAGCATGCCCAGTATAGCTGGTCCACTGAGCATGCCCAGTAGAAGTGGTCCACTGAGCATGCCCAGTAGAGCTGCTCCACTGAGCTTGCCCAGTAGAACTGGTCTAGAACAGCTCCACTGAGCATGCCCAGTAGGAATGGACCACTGAGCATGCCCAGTAGAGCTGGTCCACTGAGCATGCCCAGTAGAACTGCTCCACTGAGCATGCCCAGTAGAACTGGACCACTGAGCATGCCCAGTAGAGCTGGTTCAATGAGCATGCCCAGTAGAGCTGGTCCACTGAGCATGCCCAGTAGAACTGGTCAACTGAGCATGCCCAGTAGAACTCGTCCACTGAGCATGCCCAGTAGAACTACACCACTGAGCATGCCCAGTAGAGCTGGTCTACTGAGCATGCCCAGTAGAACTGGTCCACTGAGCATGCCCAGTAAAACTACACCACTGAGCATGCCCAGTAGAGCTGCTCCACTGAGCATGCCCAGTAGAACTGGACCACTGAGCATGCCCAGTAGAGCTGGTCCACTGAGCATGCCCAGTAGAACTGGTCCACTGAGCATGCCCAGTAAAACTACACCACTGAGCATGCCCAGTAGAACTGGACCACTGAGCATGCCCAATAGATTTGGTCCACTGAGCATGCCCAGTAGAGCTGGTCCAATGAGCATGCCCAGTAGAGCTGCTCCACTGAGCATGCCCAGTAGAAATGGACCACTGAGCATGCCCAGTAGAACTGGTCCACTGAGCATGCCCAGTAAAACTACACCACTGAGCATGCCCAGTAGAACTGGACCACTGAGCATGCCCAGTAGATTTGGTCCACTGAGCATGCCCAGTAGAGCTGGTCCACTGAGCATGCCCAGTAGAAATGGACCACTGAGCATGCCCAGTAGAACTGGTCCACTGAGCATGCCCAGTATAGCTGGTCCACTGAGCATGCCCAGTAGAAGTGGTCCACTGAGCATGCCCAGTAGAGCTGCTCCACTGAGCATGCCCAGTAGAACTGGTCTACTGAGCATGCCCAGTAGAGCTGGTCCACTGAGCATGCCAAGTAGAGCTGCTCCACTGAGCATGCCCAGTAGAACTGGTCCACTGAGCATGCCCAGTAGAACTGGACCACTGAGCATGCCCAGTAGAGCTGGTCCACTGAGCATGCCCAGTAGAAATGGTCCACTGAGCATGCCCAGTAAAATTACACCACTGAGCATGCCCAGTAGAACTGGACCACTGAGCATGCCCAATAGATTTGGTCCACTGAGCATGCCCAGTAAAACTACACCTCTGAGCATGCCCAGTAGAACTGGACCACTGAGCATGCCCAGTAGATTTGGTCCACTGAGCATGCCCAGTAGAGCTGATCCAATGAGCATGCCCAGTAGTGCTGGTCCACTGAGCATGCCCAGTAGAACTGGACCACTGAGCATGCCCAGTAGAGCTGGTCCAATGAGCATGCCCAGTAGAGCTGGTCCACTGAGCATGCCCAGTAGAACTACACCACTGAGCATGCCCAGTAGAGCTGGTCTACTGAGCATGCCCAGTAGAACTGGTCCACTGAGCATGCCCAGTAGAACTGGTCCACTGAGCATGCCCAGTAGAGCTGGTCCACTGAGCATGCCCAGTAGAGCTGGTCCACTGCGCATGCCCAGTAGAACTGGTCTACTGAGCATGCCCAGTAGAGCTGGTCCAATGAGCATGCCCAGTAGAGCTGGTCCAATGAGCATGCCCAGTAGAGCTGCTCCACTGAGCATGCCCAGTAGAAATGGACCACTGAGCATGCCCAGTAGAACTGGTCCACTGAGCATGCCCAGTAAAACTACACCACTGAGCATGCCCAGTAGAACTGGACCACTGAGCATGCCCAGTAGATTTGGTCCACTGAGCATGCCCAGTAGAGCTGGTCCACTGAGCATGCCCAGTACAAATGGACCACTGAGCATGCCCAGTAGAACTGGTCCACTGAGCATGCCCAGTATAGCTGGTCCACTGAGCATGCCCAGTAGAAGTGGTCCACTGAGCATGCCCAGTAGAGCTGCTCCACTGAGCATGCCCAGTAGAACTGGTCTAGAACTGCTCCACTGAGCATGCCCAGTAGGAATGGACCACTGAGCATGCCCAGTAGAGCTGGTCCACTGAGCATGCCCAGTAGAACTGCTCCACTGAGCATGCCCAGTAGAACTGGACCACTGAGCATGCCCAGTAGAGCTGGTCCAATGAGCATGCCCAGTAGAGCTGGTCCACTGAGCATGCCCAGTAGAACTGGTCAACTGAGCATGCCCAGTAGAACTCGTCCACTGAGCATGCCCAGTAGAACTGGTCCAATGAGCATGCCCAGTAGAGCTGGTCCACTGAGCATGCCCAGTAGAGCTGGACCACTGAGCATGCCCAGTAGAACTGGTCCACTGAGCATGCCCAGTAGAGCTGGTCCACTGAGCATGCCCAGTATAGCTGGTCCACTGAGCATGCCCAGTAGAACTGGTCCACTGAGCTTGCCCAGTAGAGCTGCTCCACTGAGCATGCCCAGTAGAACTGGTCCACTGAGCATGCCCAGTAGAGCTGGTCCACTGAGCATGCCCAGTAGAACTACACCACTGTGCATGCCCAGTAGAACTACACCACTGAGCATGCCCAGTAGAACTGGTCCACTGAGCATGCCCAGTAGAACTGGTCCACTGAGCATGCCCAGTAGAGCTGGTCCAATGAGCATGCCCAGTAGAGCTGGTCCACTGAGCATGCCCAGTAGAACTGGTCCACTGAGCATGCCCAGTAGAACTGGTCCACTGAACATGCCCAGTAGAACTGGACCACTGATCATGCCCAGTAGAACTGCTCCACTGAGCATGCCGAGTAGAAATGGACCACTGAGCATGCCCAGTAGAACTGGACCACTGAGCATGCCCAGTAGAACTGGTCCACTGAGCATGCCCAGTAGAGCTGGTCCACTGAGCATGCCCAGTAGAAGTGGTCCACTGAGCATGCCCAGTAGAGCTGCTCCACTGAGCATGCCAAGGAGAACTGGTCTACTGAGCATGCCCAGTAGAACTGGTCTACTGAGCATGCCCAGTAAAGCTGGTTCACTGAGCATGCCCAGTAGAACTGCTTCACTGAGCATGCCCAGTAGGAATGGACCACTGAGCATGCCCAGTAGAGCTGGTCCACTGAGCATGCCCAGTAGAACTGCTCCACTGAGCATGCCCAGTAGAGCTGGTCCACTGAGCATGCCCAGTAGAACTCGACTACTGAGCATGCCCAGTAGAACTGGTCCACTGAGCATGCCCAGTAGAACTGGTCCACTGAGCATGCCCATTAGAACTGGTCTACTGAGCATGCCCAGTAGAGTATGCCCAGTAGAGCTGCTCCACTGAGCATGCGCAGTAGAATTGGTCTACTGAGCATAACCAGTAGAACTGGTCCACTGAGCATGCCCAGTAGAACTGGTCCACTGAACATGCCCAGTAGAACTGGACCACTGATCATGCCCAGTAGAACTGCTCCACTGAGCATGCCGAGTAGAAATGGACCACTGAGCATGCCCAGTAGAGCTGGTCCACTGAGCATGCCCAGTAGAAGTGGTCCACTGAGCACCCAGTAGAACTGGTCTACTGAGCATGCCCATTAGAACTGGTCTACTGAGCATGCCCAGTAGAGTATGCCCAGTAGAGCTGCTCCACTGAGCATGCGCAGTAGAATTGGTCTACTGAGCATGCCCAGTAGAAATGGACCACTGAGCATGCCCAGTAGAACTGCTCCACTGAGCATGCCGAGTAGAAATGGACCACTGAGCATGCCCAGTAGAACTGGACCACTGAGCATGCCCAGTAGAACTGGTCCACTGAGCATGCCCAGTAGAGCTGGTCCACTGAGCATGCCCAGTAGAAGTGGTCCACTGAGCATGCCCAGTAGAGCTGCTCCACTGAGCATGCCAAGTAGAACTGGTCTACTGAGCATGCCCAGTAGAACTGGTCTACTGAGCATGCCCAGTAGAGCTGGTTCACTGAGCATGCCCAGTAGAACTGCTCCACTGAGCATGCCCAGTAGGAATGGACCACTGAGCATGCCCAGTAGAACTGCTCCACTGAGCATGCCCAGTAGAGCTGGTCCACTGAGCATGCCCAGTAGAACTCGACTACTGAGCATGCCCAGTAGAACTGGTCCACTGAGCATGCCCAGTAGAACTGGTCCACTGAGCATGCCCATTAGAACTGGTCTACTGAGCATGCCCAGTAGAACTGGTCCACTGAGCATGCCCAGTAGAAATGGACCACTGAGCATGCCCAGTAGAACTGGTCCACTGAGCATGCCCAGTAGAAATGGACCACTGAGCATGCCCAGTAGAGATGGTCCACTGAGCATGCCAAGTAGAACTGCTCCGCTGAGCATGCCAAGTAGAACTGGACCACTGAGCATGCTCAGTAGAGCTGGTCCACTGAGAATGCCCAGTAGAACTGGTCCACTGAGCATGCCCAGTAGAGCTGGTCCAATGAGCATGCCCAGTAGAGCTGGTCCACTGAGCATGCCCAGTAGAACTACACCACTGAGCATGCCCAGTAGAGCTGGTCCACTGAGCATGCCCAGTAGTATTGGTCCACTGAGCATGCCCAGTAGAGCTGCTCCACTGAGCATGCCCAGTAGAACTGGTCCACTGAGCATGCCCAGTAGAGCTGGTCCACTGAGCATGCCCAGTAGAACTGGTCTACTGAGCATGCCCAGTAGAGCTGGTCCACTGAGCATGCCCAGTAGAGCTGCTCCACTGAGCATGCCCAGTAGAACTGGTCCACTGAGCATGCCCAGTAGAACTGGACCACTGAGCATGCCCAGTAGAACTGGTCCACTGAGCATGCCCAGTAAAACTACACCACTGAGCATGCCCAGTAGAACTGGACCACTGAGCATGCCCAGTAGATTTGGTCCACTGAGCATGCCCAGTAGAGCTGGTCCACTGAGCATGCCCAGTAGAGCTGCTCCACTGAGCATGCCCAGTAGAAATGGACCACTGAGCATGCCCAGTAGAACTGGTCCACTGAGCATGCCCAGTATAGCTGGTCCACTGAGCATGCCCAGTAGAAGTGGTCCACTGAGCATGCCCAGTAGAACTGGTCTAGAACTGCTCCACTGAGCATGCCCAGTAGGAATGGACCACTGAGCATGCCCAGTAGAGCTGGTCCACTGAGCATGCCCAGTAGAACTGCTCCACTGAGCATGCCCAGTAGAACTGGACCACTGAGCATGCCCAGTAGAGCTGGTCCAATGAGCATGCCCAGTAGAGCTGGTCCACTGAGCATGCCCAGTAGAACTGGTCCACTGAGCATGCCCAGTAGAGCTGGTCCACTGAGCATGCCCAGTAGAACTGGTCCACTGAGCTTGCCCAGTAGAGCTGCTCCACTGAGCATGCCCAGTAGAACTGGTCCACTGAGCATGCCCAGTAGAGCTGGTCCACTGAGCATGCCCAGTAGAACTACACCACTGTGCATGCCCAGTAGAACTACACCACTGAGCATGCCCAGTAGAGCTGGTCCATTGAGCATGCCCAGTAGAGCTATTCCACTGAGCATGCCCAGTAGAGCTGGTCCAATGAGCATGCCCAGTAGAGCTGGTCCACTGAGCTTGCCCAGTAGAACTACACCACTGAGCATGCCCAGTAGAACTGATCCACTGAGCATGCCCAGTAGAAGTGGTCCACTGAGCATGCCCAGTAGAGCTGGTCACCTGAGCATGCCCAATAGAATTGATATACTGAGCATGCCCAGTAGAGCTGGTCCACTGAGCATGCCCAGTAAAAGTGCTCCACTGAGCATGCCCAGTAAAACTGGACCACTGAGCATGCCCAGTAGAGCTGGTTCACTGAGCATGCCCAGTAGAGCTGGTCCACTGAGCATGCCCAGTAGAATTGGTCCACTGAGCATGCCCAGTAGAGCTGCTCCACTGAGCATGCCCAGTAGTATTGGTCCACTGAGCATGCCCAGTAGAGCTGCTCCACTGAGCATGCCCAGTAGAACTGGTCCACTGAGCATGCCCATTAGAACTGGTCTACTGAGCATGCCCAGTAGAGTATGCCCAGTAGAGCTGCTCCACTGAGCATGCCCAGTAGTATTGGTCCACTGAGCATGCCCAGTAGAGCTGCTCCACTGAGCATGCCCAGTAGAAATGGACCACTGAGCATGCCCAGTATAGATGGTCCACTGAGCATGCCCAGTAGAACTGCTCCGCTGAGCATGCCCAGTAGAACTGGACCACTGAGCATGCTCAGTAGAGCTTGTCCACTGAGAATAAGGATAAGGATAAGAATAAGGATAACTTTAATAATCCCCTAAAGGGGAAACTCAGTGCCACCATACAGACAACAACATAAGCAAAGCACAACATGACACACAATAACATAAAGCAAGACACAGCAACAGGAAAAGCAACATACAGTTAGACAGGACACAAGCAGACAGCAAAGCAGACCATGGCAGTGGACTACCAACATGTGCAACATACAGCAGTATAGGAGGAGGAGGTTAAAAAAAAAAAAAAAGGTAACAATAAATTATAAATAATTAAGAAAATCAACCCTGATGTCAGAGGTGCTTATTAAAAAGCCTGACTGCAGAAGGCACAAAAGATCTCCTGAATCTCTCAGTTGAGCAGCTGGGAAACAGGAGTCGCTGACTCCTACCACTTTTTATAAAAAAGCTATGAAGAGGGTGGTCATCTTGTTACACAATCCTTTTTATTTTCCTCATGGTTCTCTGTTCTATCACATCTTCCAGGGCACTTTGGCTGAGACCAATGACTGAACCCGCTTTCCTAATGAGTTTATTTAGGCTGTTCCTATCCTCCACTGCCAAACAGCTACCCCAGCATACCACCGCATTAAAGAGGACACTGGCCAGAATCCCATTGTAAAAAGTGTTTAAAATGGGCCTGCTAACATTAAAAGACCTGAGTTTCCTGAGGAAGAACATCCTGGACTGAGATTTCTTGAGTGTAGCACTGCTGTGCATCTTCCAATCCAGTTTATTATCCACATGTACACCCAAGTACTTATAGCAAGAAACTATCTCAACAGGCTGGTCTCTGATTAAAATTGGGCTAACCTCAGTTTTTTTACGTCTAAAATCAATGGTAAGCTCTTTTGTTTTCTCAACATTTAAGATGAGCTGTGCTTCATCACACCATTCAACAAACCTACTAACCTCTTCTTCATATGCTCTAAAGTCATTATTAATGATGTAGCCTACCAGGGCAGAATCATCTGAAAACTTTTGCAAATGACAGGTTGCACTACTGTGTCTGTAGTCAGAGGTGTACAGTGTGAATAAAAAAGGAGAGAGAACTGTCCCCTGTGGTGCCCCTATGTTGGTGTTAATGACCGTGGACATGCTGCCACGGATCCTGACAAACTGAGGTCTAGATGTGAGATAGTCATATATCCATGCTATGGTGGCTGGGTTTAGGCTCATATTTGTAAGCTTTTTTGCAAGGAGACGTGGCTGTAGTGTGTTGAAAGCACTAGAGAAGTCAAAGAACATAACCCTGAGAGATGCACCAGTGTTCTCCAAGTGGTTATATGCGCGATGAAGCAAGTATAAAAGGGCATCGTCCGTACCCACCCCCTCCCTGTAAGCAAACTGGAGTGGGTCCTGATACAGTTGCACCTGTTTCCTCAAATGTACAAGGAGGGTTCTCTCAAAACATTTCATAACATGAGAGGTAAGAGCAATGGGTCTAAAATCTGCTTTGACATTTGGCTTTTTGGGCACTGGGATGATACAGGATGTTTTCCATATGGATGGAATTCTACAACAAGACAAAGATAAGTTAAACAGATAGTGAAACACTGTACATAGCTGATCGGCACATGTCTTAAGGACACGCGGCATACTCCATCTGGGCCAGGAGCCTTGTTAACTTTAAGCCTCCTCAGCTGGGAGTGGACCTCATCCATGTCAATATTTATGGGAGAAAGACTGCCCCCCTGCTCCTCAGGTGAGAGACTAGATCCCCCTGGCACATCATTTACCAAGTTCCCCATTGACTCAAACCTGGCATAGAATAGGTTCGCCTCCTCAGGAGAAAATGAGTTCCCACCTATGTTATAACCTTACAGGGGCCGGACCATTGGTCCGACATCCCATTAGTCCGACATCCCATTCGTCCGAAAATGAACCATTCAATAGAGATACCATTAGTCCGACATCTCATTACTCCGAAAAAAAGAGAACCATTGGTCCGACGTCCCATTAGTCCGACCATACACAGTAGAGATGCATGGATGACTTGAAACTGAAAGATGCAAAATTCGCAGAAAAGAGGAGACATCTTTTTTTGCAGCATTGTGTGTCTAACAACAGGTGGAAATGTGCTAGCCTGTTGTAACAATCAACCGTTTACCTTCGGCTGTGTTAATTAAACGCAGAAGGTTTTTTTTGAATGACTAAATATGAATGGCAATAAACAGATAATTCTGAGAATGAAGTAGGCTACAACGTAGACTACACATCTGAGTGCGTCTCTTGATTATAACAATGAAACAATGTCGCTTTCTTCGGTTTAACAGTAAAGGAAGACACACACCAAACAATAACCCAGGTCGTGCACAGCGGCGCTTTATATTCACACACAATTAAATGTCCCAAACAATCCCAAGCGTTGCAATTCCCCCTTTCATTCAGTCCCGAAAATAAACCTAAAAGTCCAAACTAAACGAAAGATGTCCTGTATTTTGCCAGGACCGCGCACAAGAGTCAATAATCCAATCCAGGAAAACTAAAGGGCCGCTGCCGACAAAACGTCCCGCAGCAATCAATAATGCTCAGAAAAAAGGGAAAACGCGATTGCTGTCTCTCTGCTAGACCAAGCAATATGAAAACACAGAAAAGCAATCGATCTCACCAAATCTGGTGAATGCACCAGCAGTCCCCGAATTCGGCTTTTTCTCTTCGTGCGCCCTCTGTTTGGTAACGCAACGGTCCAAACTGCGCACAGCGTTTAACTAATGTGAAAGTACGTTTCCTCGGTATTGTTGTTAGTTTCAAACTCGAAGGAAAACATTTACAAACACTCGTTGCCGCAGCACTGAGTAGGCTAGGCCTACTGGCGCCACAGATTCAAAATCTCACACGCACTTGCTACCCTCTTCAGACCGCCCCCATCATAGCGCATTCGGGTAAGGTGCGCGGGTGCGCGTGCATATAAAAAAAATACATAGAAATAAGTAGGCTACATATACATACAATGATATTACATGAGAACAGAGTTATTATATGCAATTAAACAATGTAATATTTAAGAAATGGCACCTAAACCAATGTGGCAGTGTGTTGTGCGACATTTTGGGAAGCCAGGACTATGCACAAATTAAAACGAGTTTCTGGAGTGAAACTTTGAATTTAGTCAGACCTGTGTGATAGAAGAATATGGCAAGGCTCTATTTCTAGCTCATATCGAGAAGAACGCACGATGGAAATAACTGTGACTAACTGTGGATAACTTGTAGCCTAGAACATAAAGGGGTCATTCCACCTCAATTCAACAAATGCCTTCTGCTTGACCATCTCAGATTTCCTTCAAAATTTTACCACCTGAAGAGTAACCATTTAAACTGACTTAGCCAAAATATTAGATTGGTATACCTAATACATCCAGAGAAAAACGTTTTTGAACATGGTACCCCCCTTCTGATTTTGGGCACATTGGCGCCCTCATCTAAATCTGCAGCAACGTTCAGATGTCATTATCTCAAAAAGTGTTCAAGCTAAAGACTTCAAATTTTCTGTGAATAATGATTGCTACCTATAGATTCCACATAGTCATTTGTAGGCCGTATGTATTGATACTGACTGTGTTTCAATCTTGTGAAATCAGAAGAAAAATGGCAGATTTTTTTTTAACCCCCACATTGGGTGCTCCATTACACAATTTGTAAACAAAATGTTTGACAAATGGTTATATCTCTCTACAGAAGTGTTTAAGCTGTCTTTGAAAAAGTAATTAAGAGGTGTCTATATTGCTTTTTTGTTGGAAGTATTGTAACACAAAACTGAAAAATAATCAATTTGGATGATATTGTATCTCCCCATTACAGAGGTATGACACGCTATACCAATGAATTGAACACATCTCCAGAAAGAGTATGGAATGGGCTTTCAGACTGTGAAATTTCAAGATGGTATTATGGCTGCAGTTATTAAAAAACATTTTTTTAAATATTGGTCTATTACAACAATTAGCGTTGCTTTTTTGTGCTATTATTTAATGATTTCATAATCCTTGTCTTATTCCTAAGTATCAGATGTTTATGTCTCATACTGTTAAACATTTATATTTTCATTTACTTGCTGAGTGATGAACTAATAAAATATTTCCTGTATTTCCGAAATAAATTGCTGCTGTCACTATTTAATGCCACTAGATGTCACTGTTCATGGATATCAGCAATGTGTTGTTATAGTAGACCAATATTTCAAAAATAACATTTCAATAACCATAGCCATAATACCATCTTGAAATTTCACAGTCTGAAAGCCCATTCCATACTCTTTCTGGAGATGTGTTCACTTCATTGGTATAGCTTGTCATACCTCTGTAATGGGGAGATACAATATTATCCAAATTGATTGTTTTTCAGTTTTGTGTTACAATACTTCCAACAAAAAAGCAATATAGACACCTCTTCATTACTTTTTCAAAGACAGCTTAAACACTTCTGTAGAGAGACATAACCATTTGCCAAACATTTTGTTTACAAATTGTGTAATGGGACACCGAATGTGGGGGTGTGAAAGAAATCTGCAATTTTTCTTCTGATTTCACAAGATTGAAACACAGTCAGTGTCAACACATACGACTTAGGAATGAATATGTGGAATCTATAGGTAGCAATCATTATTCACAGAAAATTTGAAGTCTTAAGCTTGAACACTTTTTGAGATAATGACATCTGAACTTTGCTGCAGATTTAGATGAGGGCGCCAATGTGCCAAAAATCAGAAGGGGGGTACCATGTTCAAAAATGTTTTTCTCTGGATGTATGAGGTATACCGATCTAATATTTTGGCTAAGTTAGTTTAAATGGTTACTCTTTAGATGGTAAAAGTTTGAAGCAGATCTGAGATGGTCAAGCAGAAATTTTCTCTAAAATCCGTTGAATTGAGGTGGAATGACCCAAAGGTAAGAGTTCATTGTCCTATACGTTTAGCTATGTTGGAATGTAGGCTAATTTGTGGTTTTGTATACGACTGAAACACGTTTGCTTCGATGTTCGTTTGCAAAAATATAAAACACATCTCATGCTAGATGAAGTTCATCGCGGGATGTGAGCCTGGGTCACCTGCATGACAGTCACGCACCCATCCACTAGCCTATGTCCCTGCTATTGAAATCATACTACAAATAGCGTCACATCACTCTAACTGTAAACAGTGGTAGACGGAGTTTTTAGGAAATAGACCAAAGTCTGGATTTGTTTATGTATTGTATGGTCGGACTAATGAGATGTCGGACCAATGGGCTTCTTTTTTTCGGACCAATGGGATGTCGGACTAATGGGATCTCTGGTCAATGGTTCATTTTCGGACTAATGAGATGTCGGACTTATGGGATGTCGGACCAATGATACGGAACCCGGTTAGGGACTCGTTTTCCAACTGGTGTTTTTTTTTTTTTTGCAACACAGATTAATTTAGCTCGGCAGTTAGCCTGCCACCGACCAGGTTAGTTCAGAAGCATATCTTACCCCAGCAACTCAGCTGAGATTCCTGTTAGCGGGAGTAATGGAACCGAAATCTCTCTAAAATTAGCGAGGCTTATTAGCCTGGGTGTTCCCATTCTGCCTTGCGCGGTGATTTCAATCCCGCTGCTAAGCCAGTCTGGAAACTAACGCCCAAATGTTCGCCTGATGTTGGCGAACCAATCACAGAACATCCGAGAAGTTTCCATTGCCTTCTTGCGTCTACATTCGACGCCAAAGGATTTACACTGATGTCAATGGCAAAGTTGGGTGAGCTATGCGCATTTGATAGACATCCGTGGCGCCCAATGAACGGATCTGGGCATTTTTTCAAATACGAGAAAATGAACGTCTGGTTGCCAGACCACGTCTCATTTGAGAAGTGGTAGGCGTTAGCCAGGCTACCTAGCCTATGCAACGTTACGTGCTTACCAACATGGGTGCATGTGGCGGACTCAGCATGTTTATCCAACATAAACAATCTTGAAACGGTCCGTTGTTTACGTGAGACATCATAATTTCCATTAATGGCAATACGTGAGTTTGTCAGCGAAATGGGCTTTTTTTCTATGCTGGAGTAAGCCAGAGTGAGAATTGGGGAGTGGCTAGAGTGTGGAGAGCTATGGAGTTTAATTTGTGCCAAAATGTTCAAACAGTACTTTTTCAAATTCAAACAAAAATCAATTTATCAAAATATCAAATACAAAATCTAAACAAAAAAAATTAAGTCGAAAAAAAAAAAATCTAAACTCGCAAACAAATTATTTGTGTAGTTGCAAAAAAAAAATGTTTGAATAACTTGTCTTTTGGTTTACAATAACAACAATCATTTGCAGCGACATCATTCGTTTGTTTGCTCCTGGCTTTTTCAGTTGCGATTCTGGCTCTCGCGTTTGTGCTGCCTGTTTTTTGCTTGCGGTTCTGGCACAAACTTCACATGTGGGTGGGTGTCTGTGGGGTGCATTCCTATTGGCTGATGCGTTTTGACTGACAGCTTAACTATGGATTCAAGCGCAAGAGCTACCCACCTCCCCCCCTCCCCAGTAGGTAGCGGTGCAACGCTCTTTTTGGCCACTATGTACACATATATGGGATGTGGCGCTATTGAGCACAGTATGTCAACCGCCATATGAAGAAGAAGATATTGACCACAGAAGGCTACACTAAAGCCATCGATGGGCTACACGCGTACACGGGCTACACGACTCAAAACAATGGGTTGTGTATGTGTCCATCGCACACCCGATGGACCTAGCTGTGTCCCTCACATACACAATGCGCTGTACCCCATCCCTCACACACCAGATGGACCTAGCTGTGTCCCTCACATACACAATGCGCTGTACCCCATCCCTCACACACCAGATGGACCTAGCTGTGTCCCTCACATACACAATGCGCTGTACCCCATCCCTCACAGCCAATGGACCTAGCTGTGTCCCTCACATACACAATGCGCTGTACCCCATCCCTCACACAGCCGATGGACCTAGCTGTGTCCCTCACATACACAATGCGCTGTACCCCATCCCTCACACACCCGATGGATCTAGCTGTGTCCCTCACATACACAATGCGCTGTACCCCATCCCTCACACAGCCGATGGACCTAGCTGTGTCCCTCACATACACAATGCGCTGTACCCCATCCCTCACACAGCCGATGGACCTAGCTGTGTCCCTCACATACACAATGCGCTGTACCCCATCCCTCACACACCCAACAGACCCTGTTGTGTCTCTAACACACACAGCAGGCTTTGCCCAGCCCCTCAGGGTGGCTCTGAAATCTGTGGCTTTCACACTCCCAACAGACGCTGCTCTCTCCCTCACACACCCGGCTGGCTCTGCCCGGTCCGTTGCACACCTGCAGACTTCCAGCCACCACAAACCCAGCTCACCCTTCTCCTGCTGTGTCCTTTACAAACCAAAAAATGCAGCTATGCTCCGCACAGGACTAGCTGACTCTGCCTGGTCCCTTGCACACCCAGTGGACGTGGACACTGTTGTGACTGTTGATATTGATATTGCTGTTGTTGTTGATATACATAGGTTTCTTGTTTACCAACTATACTGGCTGCGCGCGCATCCGAGAGGCAGAAAATGCCAAGCTACATTAGAAAGTTACCAAGTAGTTGGATGTCAAGAATGGTAAGCTTATATGCTATGATTAATTAAGCAATGAAAAAGTGATGTTACCTTCCAAAAAAATGTATTTATTCAGTCAGTTCCCAAAAGTACAGCTTGATGATGGTATTGACAAACATAGCACATCAGTTATGAAACCATGCTGTGTGATGGATGTATATCAGGTTTATGTAACAACAGGCCACATTTAATTGTATGTGTTTGACTTCATGGCGGGCCACATGAAACAGAGCAGAGGGCCGCATGTGGCCCCTGGGCCTTAGTTTGCCCACCCCTGTTGTAGTAGCATGTCAATAAATTAGTTTATCCAATCATATGAAAGGAGTTTTGACAAGGCCCTGCCTTCTGAAATACATTTCCAATGGAGTAGTTCCAGATGAATGTGAGGAGCTACTGTAGGTGGAACGAAATTCAAGTGGTGAGTCAGGTTAACATACAGTAGGTAGTATGTAAAATAATTCAATTTTATTGTCCTTTATTCAAAACAACACTTATTCTAATAAAGTTAAACTGCAGGATGTTGTCAATCCACATCTGCGTCCTGTCTGAGGAATCCCCTCAGATCCTGCTGTATCAGGGAGTACAGGTGCTCCATCACGATGAGTTGTTCTGCACAAACACACAAGCACAAGCAAAAGACAAATTACATGTACTAATCAAAAGACAGAGCTGGTCACAGTGCTTAATATCCTTTCCTGGGGAGATGTAACAGAAGAAGGTAACGTTGGCAACACTGCTTGAGCTCCCATGTTTACAAAAAGTAACGTTTCGACCCTTGGGTCTTTCTCAGGCAAATGAACCAATACTCTAACTAAGGTTATACTATGTCTGTGGTCTCCAAACGTTCACAAAGAGTGGACCTCCAGAGATCGCCAGGGCCATTGATGAACTGACCACAGATAGATCGCACCATCGCGCTCATACTAGCTAGACTACCGTTGACAACATAGCGATATTTCATGACATAATCGGACACATACGCTTATATAACGCGAGGACATTAACAACATACTTCTGAACAAATAAATACATGGTATGAATTCATAATTTACTGCGACATTTCATCAAAAGCCTCGTTTGTATGTGGACAAACCTACGATGCTAAGATAGCCATCTGATACCTTAAAACCAGCGTCAGTATTGTAACAACTACGCCATAACATCCCACATAAACGTGAAAATTAGACCCATAACAAATTAGATTACACTTCTTACCTTGGGTTAATGAGTAGTGAGGAAAACCCATTGTTTTGAGTCCATAACGCGTGTAGCCCATCGATGGCTTTGGTGTAGCCTACTGTGGTCAATATCTTCTTCTTCTTCATATGGCGGTTGACAGACTGTGCTCAATAGCGCCACATCCAATATATGTGTACATAGTGGCCAAAAAGAGCGTTGCACCGCTACCTACTGGGGAGGGGGGGAGGTGGGTAGCTCTTGCGCTTGAATCCATAGTTAAGCTGTCAGTCAAAACGCATCAGCCAATAGGAATGCACCCCACAGACACCCACCCACATGTGAAGTTTGTGCCAGGGGCCTGTACTACGAAGCGGGGTTACTGGCTTAGCTGGATAACTTCGAGAGTAAGTTGATCACGTGTGGCGTAACTTCCCGGTTAACCCGTACTACGAAAGGTGGATAGGTTTTAACCTAGGTATGCTGCCATGGCAATTTACGCTGCATCTCGATCTTGGTTAACCCGAGGTTTGCGGTTAACCACACCCCACAATGTCGACGTAGGCTACTTTGAAGATACATTATTGGAGCGCAAATTGTAAGCGCCTCTCTTCGCAAGGCGAGGGTTTTTAAAGACCGCCAGAATCTTTCTCCATATAATATTCTCTATGAAAGATAGCCTATACATTCTCAGCCGAGGGAGTTCGTTGCATTTGTCAGCTGATCGGGGCAAAGTGGAGGCTATAAGCATTTGCAATATAACATATTTTCATAATTAAGAAATATTAATGCAAGCTATAACTAGGCCCATAAACCCTCTGAATGTTTTTCTGAGTTTCATTTTCACCTGCTGCCGGCGGCAGTTTGCGAGTTTAGATTTTTTTTTTTCGACTTAATTTTTTTTGTTTAGATTTTGTATTTGATATTTTGATTATTCGATTTTTGTTTGAATTTGAAAAAGTATTGTTTGAACATTTTGGCACAAATTAAACTCCATACAAAAGCCCCAAAAAATATACTTAAAAAAAAAAAAAAATGATTCAATCAAGACACTTCAAAACTTTTTTTCACCTCCAAAAGGAAAAAAATATTCAATCAAAGAAAAAAAGGGTTCAAATGCAATTCTTTGGGTCTCAAATAGTTTTGGCATTCAAAAACTTCTTTCAATGACTGAAATATTTTTTTTTAGTTCTATTGAAGTTGGGGTTTTGATTGATTTGTTTTTTTCTTTGAAGCAACATCTTCTTCTATTGAATAATAAAGACACAAATGTCCTACCCATATTATGGCCCAAACAAAAAAAACATTACTTCAATCAAAAAAGCTGCTTTAAACAAAAAACTTTCACTTCTATCACAAAAAAACATTTTCAATCAAAGAAAAAAGGTGTTCAAAGGCATTTTTTTTAGTCTTTTTTTTGCATTCAAATACTTTTTTTCTTTAAATGAATGTGTTTTCTTTGACAGAAGAGAATGTTTTTTTGATTGAAGATATATTTTTTGATTGAAGCACACTTTTTTATGAGTGAATAATAAAGACACAAATCTACCTCCATAGTACTGCACTCACGCATATCATTATAAAACGTGTCAAATTTTAGGTCAGTCGGATGAGTGGTTCGAGAGTTATGCGTGGAACACACAGACAGACGTTCCTTGCATTAAAGATGAACTGAACTGAAATTTGAAGTAAATGTGATATAACAGATGTATTTTATTTCTTCTCATTGGTACAATGATTAAAATGGCTGGATTTGTTAAAAGGGACAAAATGATACGGTGAAAGTGGTGTTGTTGTTACACGGGCGCCGCCATGTTGGATTTCAACAACCAGCTACGTCACTGGCATGGTAGGCCAGTCTAGCGCCTATGACTAGCACTAGTTGCGCAGCATCGTAGATAGTGAGTCTGTGGCTAACCAGAGCCCATTTGGGCTAACTGACATGGCTAAGGACACGGAAACAGGACTAGGCCCCTGTCTGCAGTAATGAAATGTATAGGGTAACAGCTGGGGTTGAGAAACGTTTTCCTCGCAGGGTACTTTGACAAGGAACCGGTTAGTCCTATCTGCCTTAAAACTGGCTAGCTCCCCGACAGCCCATGGATTTTGAGTCTGTAGCAAACATTTTTTTAAGTCAACAAACTATTTAGAGAGCTGTGCTTTTGACACAACAGGGTCGTTGATTAGGGTTAATTATGAAAGACTGAAACCTGAGTCCATTCCATCAGTTTTCGTCTTTTCAAGTGATGCTACCGTATGGTGTGTAGGGCAAACCGATAGACACCACCGATGATATCTGCCGCAAAAACAGGGCGCTGAAACGCACACGCCAGGCAGGGGCTTAGCTATTATCCCCAGCATGTCTACTAGGCAAAAGGCTGGATGTAACGTTGTCGTCAAAATACAAAAAACGTATTCGCATACACACACAAATAAAGCTAACTGTAGGCTTTAGCGTTCAACAAAACAAACTGACACACTGGGACAGTCACAAAACAAGCTAGCTAGACAACAAACGATCCAACCTAGGGAAAGGGCTCACTTCCAGCCTCTAAACACGAAACACGTCAAACTAGGTCAAACTAAACAAGCCAGCACTCTGACCATAGACTGCATATTAAGTCATGACTCCGACGATATATCACATTTCGATCATAATGCGTTTATAAGCTGCTAACAACCACAGCGGGTCTGTTACACATGTCCCTTTCTACTCACCCTGAAGCTAGCTGATGTTCACCGTCTTAGGGCAGATTGTTAATGCAGTTCAAGTTCAATTTCTGAGTTCAAATCGCAGAAATAGCTGTCCATAGTACGAGGTATCCGTGGAATATCCATCCGTGCAAAATCCATCAGTGCAATATCCATCAGCATCCACAACGAACAGATCTGCCAACTCTGCCCTAGCCTACAATACACGGCAAAACTTCTCAGTGCGTCGGAGTAAGTGGCGTGCAGATAACTTATAGGAAGCGATTTCGTTGTCGGTCAGTACGTGGTGGCACAAATATCTGAATGCTTAACAACAAACATAGCCTTGGCTTAACTCGACAACCCCCCCAGCACACGACGTCATTTCAACGTTGATATTTGGGCTAAATCCCGTCGGTCCGTCATGGCCCTGATTTCAACCAAAATTAGACGTAGAATAATGGTCTTGTTTTGGCCGGCCCATTTTGGTCTAAGGAAAGACGTCTTTAGCACGTCCTTTTTCAGACCACATATCAACTAATTAAATCCTGATGTAAATTATCAGTTATAGTCTACCTAGGACTACATTATCGTTCCTGTCGACCATCTTTCCCCCCTGGGGATTGCCCAAATCCGCCGCGAACTCTACGGGCGCCCGGCGCCGCCATCTTGGCTGCCGTTAACTGCGTGTGTGACTTTTGTTTGTTTACTCATGGCAACAGTTGATATGGACGGACAACTCTGTTTTTAGCCTTCTCCCCTCTGAAAAAAAAATCAGAGGAAAAATTCAGATGGAAAAAAATCAGTCATTGAAATAATGAGTAATTAAAATTCTGATAAAAAAAAAAAATCACATAAATGTTCACGTAAAGGAGACAGGAGTGAACTCTGCGCATGTACAAGAGGAACGGAGGCGGGAAGCCGTAGCCGAGCCCATTTCGAACTTTGTTTGAAACACACAGTCAGTTGAAGCCGTTGAAGAACAGCGTGAAGATGGAACCTGCTACTGAGGTAAGTGAGTTTATGCCTATGATTTAGGAAGTAGAAATGTAACATTTTGATCGAGAGTCAGTTTTGCCAAAACGAGACGAATGCTCTGAACACCATCAACAGTGCTATCAGAGATGATTATGCGGACAGCGGAGTAATCGAGGATCTATATGTTACCATGCTAACTTAACCTGTCCTGGGCTAGTTTTACTTGAGTGGAGAAATTCTTCTGTGTTAATTCACTCTACCGCTGATAATGTAGTCGGACTTGAAACCCGTTTGTAATTGCTGTTAGGTCCCGTTATCTCTATGAAAGGAAAGTATTTTCTGTCTGATCTATTCAACACAATTTAGGGCCGTTTGTGGTAACGTAGGAAGTTAGGAACCTGATTGCAACACGCATGATTTCGTGGACCTGCTTAGAACGTTCACAAAGGTAGCGCGAAAATTTGAATTTTTTTCGCGGCTAGATCTACCCGTCCCGAAGAGTCCTTTGTAACCATGGATATCTCTCCACCGTCCTGCTAGATACACTAGACTAGAGTAGACAAGCAGCGCGCTGTTATCCACACAGGACTATTTTAAATACCAGAATCGCTATTAGGCCCACTCTCCATTTATTGTTTATGGTTCATAGCAAGCAGTCATCATTACCAGACGTGGAGAACCTGTTGACCAGTTGTGCAGCATGTTAATAGTGTTATTGTTGTTGTTGTTATTATTATTATTATTATGAATAATAATGATAGTAATATCTATCTATTTATTGACTGTCATTTGGCACAGAGTAGTAACAGAGTGGTCAACATTGTCGAGGCTCAGATGCCCAGGTTGTGCAATATGTTGGTATTTTAAAGTGAAAGGTAGGGGAAACTAGTTGTGTGTTTATGTGATTGTATTGTAGCGCCGAAGCTATGTACCCCCTTGTTGGACTATCCCCTGTGGTCCCTTGTGTCCCCTGGTTTCCTGGTCTGTGTGTGTGTCTCCCTCTTCCTCCTGTGTTATAGACTGTGTCAATAAGTTCTGATGGGTTTGTGTTTAATGATTATTTTTGGAAATTGGTTATGTAAGAAGTGACACTTCCAGCGTGTTTTTACTAGACGCTGCTTTTGAGGTCTGGGATTCCTGTCATTTTTCTGTGTAACTGTTGCTTTTTCTAAAGCCTTTGCTCATTTGTCTTCTCAGCACATCAACTCTTAAGTGTGTCCCTGGAAGATCTACCATCAACTTCCAGAACTGCAACTGCTAGTACTGTCAGATGGTGAATGCTACTCAGGGTAAAAAAAAAAACCTTTACGTAAAACCATTTTCATCTATTATTTCAAGTTCTGTCTCAAAATGTGTTTGAAGCCATTATTCTAAGCTAAAGTAACTGCTGGATGACTTTGAAGAATCTGAACAGTGTACGGTTCACTATGTACTGAATTTTATTATTTCTAAGTGTTGTAGCAAGCAAAGTTGTTTTATTCTAACTTTGCTTTTTTGTCTTTTTTTTTTGAAACAGCAAACACCATTGTTACACCACTTTGAAGGAGAGCCTGGTCATTTGGTCCCCTCAGCTTCTCCCTTTCTCAGTGATATGTTCATTGTGGCTGGGATAATTGTGGGGCACTCTTTCCTTCATGGAGGACCCTGCTTGTCTGGACTCTGTGATGTGGTTGTCCATACTGCTTCGTGGGAGCCCAGACACGGCTACAGTAAACCTGGAGGACTGTGCAGACCTGGACATTAGAGAAACAATCAGGCTTGTATGTTTACATAGAAAATACTAATGTTTGATGTTATGTTGTGTTTTTATTTTGTTTTGTTGTTGTTTGTGTGTTGCCCCCAAAAGACTGTGGGTCTTTGATTTTATAATGATTTTAGAAAAACTGAGGAGTCAACTGGTGGACCCACTATTATGATTCTATAAACTTTTAACACACTGTCTAACCATTATGTATCTCTTTCATGCTCTCCATCTTCAAGCTGGAGGTGGAATCAAACCTATCAGCTGAAGAAATGGGAAGGGTACAGAACGTGGCCTCTTCCTGGGACCTCCCTCCGCTAACCACAACCAACAGGGCCCTTAATGCTGTGAGTGAAATACATTTATATTTCCCTATGCTTTAGTGTGCTATACATTTTCCTTTCCCCCCCGCATTTGGTAATTTAGTCAATAAGCAGACGCTTCTATCCAAAACAACCTAAAACTACACTTTGGAGGTGTGTTTTTTTTATGTCGGTCTGGTTTGACTTGATGTAGCCGTTTTAAGACGACTGCAGACGTGATTATTTCTGAGATTCTGATAAGTTTTCAACCATGACGTATGCACAATACATTCCAGTTTTGAAAACATATCAGAATCTCAGAAATAATCACGTCGTGACGCCTTCTAAATGCGGCCGCGCTGTCAGCTGTTCATTCACGACAGCGGAAGAGAAAAGTACCTGTTAGCATGCTAAATTCGACATCCAAACGTAACGAGGAGACTCGCGCGAGCTAAACTGCTATTAATTCTGCTTAACATGCTGCGCAAATGTGTTCAAAACGGCTGCTGTACGGTCCTAAAATGTATACCGTACTGCTGCATTCAAGTTAACTCTGCTAACGTCTCACAACGTAGCCTACATTAGGGAGACTAAACTAAGTTATGCATTCGAGCTGTATCTCCAAGCGTTAGAATAGTGTCAACGAAGAGACTCTTGTGTGGGGGCGGATCTGTGGGGGAAATCAATGTGAATTGGAATTGTACATTGTAATTGATAACACCTGCGTGTTCAGGGCTGCCCGCGGTGAAGCCAGAGAGGGTTAGGAGACGCTAGCTAAGGCCGGGGATGTAGGAGTGAGGACTGATTGTCGCTTCCCAGTCAGGGGGTTTTCCTCGTAAGCTGCTATGGAGGCAGCGTTGGATCGGGTACTTCACCGGCCAGCGGGCCGGTCAGCGGTTGAGACCACACAAGAGTCTCTTCGTTACACTATTCTAACGCTTAGAGATACGGCTCGAATGCATAACTTAGTTTAGTCTCCCTAATGTGGGCTACGTTGTGAGACGTTAGCAAAAGTTCACTTGAATGCCGCCGTTTTGAACACATTTGCGCCGCATGTTAAGCAGAATTAATAGCAGTTTAGCTCGCCGTATGTGGCAACAACAATCCTTCAACAATCGTTAATGTTTTGTTAAATGCACATGCAGAGGCAGTGGTTTCATTCGGGCAAAGAAAAAGCTGCGTGCGCGCAGCTCAATGAAAGTGATTCAATTGATAACATGATTTAAAAATAATTTCAATCGTACAACATAGAACATTATTTCGTGGCGGCCCGCCACAGATTACTCAATGTATGGGAAACACTGTTAATGAAAATGTTTCCTGTCATTTCAGCTGCGGTGAAAAATGGAGCAACAAGGCTGACCGTGACATCGGGAGAGCTGAGGCAGATCATCTTAAACATGATGCACCTGGACGGTCCGGTGGCGGAGACTTCAAGAATTAAATAAAATTACAATGAAATGGATAACGTTTGTTTGACTGTTTGTTTACGCCTAGCTTGCTATTGTAATGTAGGCCTATTAGATTATGTATTTATCATCTAGATGGTTAAATTGGTAAATGAAAATGCTTAATGCACATTTTAAAAGCCTATAATAGGATAATATAGGCTTATTTTAACAGCAATAGTATGGGTAATGGTAAAGTTAGTAAGTGCTTAATGCACATTATTTAAAAGCCTATAATAGGATAATATAGGCTTATAAATTAATATATAACAGCAAAATTCTGGTTGAAAATAGGTCCATGGCAGCACCTAAACAAGACGTGGTTTCAACCAAATTTAAACGTTGAAAAGGCGTCTTTCCATAGACGTCTTTTCAACGACCATGAAAAGACGTCATCTAACCTTTCACTTTTAAACCAAACTGGGCCGTTGTTTCGACGACTTGACAAGACGTCTTTTCAACGACTTTTCAACGTGATTTTGCTGGGGGGGAAAGGCGTCTGCCAAATCCCATAACCATAACTCAAAACAGCTGTGTCATTCTGATCAGATTATGCAGCATGCCTACTGCTTACTGCACATTAATTATAGGCTAATATTATACACATCAGAGCCTATTCCTTATTGACTAGCTGGAATTATTTTTTCCCCTTTCATCCTATGTGTAGAGCAAGCATGCGTGGGCATAATTGGGCAACAGGTTTTTTTTTTTTTTTATAGGATTGCATATGTTGAACGGCCAGGCTGGATGAAAAATGTGAGAACCAGTTTCAACGCTACTCCTTATCAAACTGCTATATGATGACGAAATTGATCATCTGTATTTTATTCTCTCTACCCCCTGCCTTGTCAACAAAATTATTCTAGCCTACTCGTGATTTCTGTTTAACTCGTATTAGCGGTTATCGCCGCACAGTGACAGTAACATGCGTCTGACTCGTGTCAAAGGTTTTTTTTTTTTTAACTGAAGGGCTGCTGGGGCCTGAAACTGTCGTCCCCCATCTGGTGATAGTCAGACACTACATGCCTGGACATCAGATCCTCAAATGTGTAACCCATGGCATTAAAATTACTAATTTTCGTGAGTATATCATATGCTGCAGCTGTTGCTTCTGAGGTCCTACCATGCCAGTGACGTCACTGGAATTTATAGCGTTCTAATACTAACAAACGCATTTGCGGTTCCAAGATGGCGTCCATGTGGTCGGGCGTGTTTCCAAGCGCTCCTTAAGTTTAGGGAGTTTTTGCAGTATGTGCTGATATTTTGTCATTTATTTTATGTAGTGGCTAAGAAGAGTTACTTGAGTTGTTTATTTGTTTAATGGGCAAAGGAAGGAGGAAAATTCATTCGAAAATGTCGAAGAAAGAAAAAGAAAGAAGCAGGGCATCTTCCCTAGATCACGAGACTGACCCGGAGTGGTTCGATGCAGATACTCCTTCTGCCCAGCCTGATCATGATGGCCTCTCTGTTATATTGCCTGAAACACCTGATAAATGCCCTCCTTCGAAGAGAGTCAAAGCTGAGGTAAACTCTGCTAGAAACATTGAACGTAACCCCCTTCCCCCGGCTGATACTGGTGATGTTCTGGCAGCTATAAAAGTAATTAGCGACAAGATGGATAACACTTTTGTTAAGATAGCTGCCATAGAGAAAACGTCAGAAATTACGTCCTCAAAGCTGACCGAGCTCGCCTCCACCGTGCAAAATCTGGTCTTGAATGTCAGTGAACATGATGCCAAGATAAAATCAATAGAGCGAGAAATTGGCCAATTGAGAGATGAGAATTCTACATTAAAAGCCAGTCTAGCAGATTCTCAGCGCTATACAAGAAAGTGGTCGCTCAAATTGCATGGTTTGAAGGAGGATGATCGTGAAGATGTTTGGGCACGTACCATAGAGGTCCTACAAAACGTCGCACCGAGTATGGAAACTAAACTTGAGGACGTAGTTGATATCATTCACCGGGTTGGCAGAAAGAATCCCAAGGCGAAATCGCCACGTTCAATTATCATACTGTTCTCCATGCGCCGTCACCGAGACCTCATCTGGAAGGAGGCCAGAAACAACGCGTACCTGGTTAGTAAAGTTTTACGCATCTCTGAAGCTCTTTCTCCAGAAGATCAGGCTGCCAGAGATCGGCTCTGGCCATTTGTTCAAAAGGCAAGGTTGGAAGGGAAAAAGGCTTCGTTTCGAGGTCCATTTGCGTTCGTGGAGGGGAGAAGAATTAGTTCGGATGGAACTTTTGCAGACGACTCAAGAGGATAAACCCAGAAGCCACTTAATGAAGCGTCAGCTCATACAGCGTTGCATTCCATAGGCGAAGTTTTTAGGTCAAGTCTATAGTTTCACTTCCTAACCTTTCCATTCCTTTTGCACTTTTACTTTATATTATTATTTCTTATGGTTCTTAAATTTAATTCTTTAAGTTTAGCATCTTTGAATGTCAGGGGAATTCGTGACAACATTAAACGGAAAGCACTTTTTCTTTATTGTAAACACTCTGATGCAGATTTAATATTCTGCCAAGAGACTCATTCTATTGACTCAGATGTCAAGTTCTGGAAATCCCAATGGGGGGGCTCTGCATACTTCAGCCATGGGTCCTCTCACTCTGCTGGAGTTTTGATTCTGATGCACAAGTTCAGAGGGGTTGTGATGGACTCATTTTCCTCAGAGGATGGTCGGTGGATAATCTTGATCCTCAAAGTGGACAATGCATTTTTTGTTATTTGTAACGTTTATGGGTATAACTCTGTTTCTCAAAATCGTATCTTATTCTCAGAAATAACTAAGTTGGTACAGGAGAACTCCTCTAAATATAATGACCCATATATTATTATTTCAGGAGATTTCAATGAGTGTCTTGATGATTCTATGGATAGATACCCTTCTCGCCCCAGGTTACATAGTATTAACAGCAATATTACAGATCTTTGCACTACGTTATCCCTTGTTGATGCATGGCGCTTTCTCAATCCTGTAAAGGTGGATTTTACATGGGCTAATAAGGCTATGACTCTGCGTTCTAGAATTGACATTGTTCTGATTTCCGCCATTGCTTTGCATTATGTTAAAGACATTATACATAAACCTTCTCCCTTGTCAGACCATAAATTTGTTCATTTGAAATTGGAGGATGCCAAAGTATCTAATCAAAGAGGCTACTGGAAATTTAACAATACTCTCCTGAGAGATACACTGTTTAATTCTCAAATCTGTGAGTTAGTTGGAGATCTGTTGGATGATTCTTCTGACACAGTCATTAAACGTCAGTGGGAATTCTTTAAATATAAAGTCAGACTTGCTGCTATAAAAAGGAGTAAAGAGTTAAAGAAAAATAAAGCTCAAACTGAGTTGAACCTTATTGATAAACTTAACAGGCTCCAACAGAAGGCTCAAATGACTGAGGTGGATGTGAAGGAGTTAGCCTTCATCCAATCAGAGCTTGATGAACACTATTTGGAATTAGCTAAAGGTGCATATATCAGATCAAGGGTTAAATGGATGGAGGAAGGTGAAAGGAACTCTAACTACTTTTTCTCACTTGAAAAGAGGAATGCTCAAAGGAACTCTGTCACAGCTTTAAATATTGATGGTAGCTATTGTGCTGATGCTAAACAAATTTCAGAACATGTCACTCAGTTCTATACTAAGCTCTATCAATCTAACCATACAGACATTGATGGCTTTCTTGAAACAGTTAGGGGGAAAGCACCTCTGATAGGACGTGAGTTTAGAGATGTATGTGACTCCGCCCTAACTACTTGTGAAATTAAAAAGGCTGTTATGGCAATGAAAAAGGGCAAGTCGCCAGGTATAGATGGACTTACCACAGAGTTTTTTGTACATTTCTGGGATTTACTTGAAAAACCTCTCTGTGCCATGATTAGTAAATGTATCTCTGATAAAGAAATGACAGACACTATGAAACAAGGCATCATAACACTTATCCCCAAACCGGGTAAAGATAGTTTGATGATTGATAATTGGAGACCAATTAGCCTTCTTACTATTGAATATAAGATTATAGCAAGTGCCTATGCAAACAGACTGAAAAAAGGCCTAGATCTTATTATATATGAAACACAAACTGGGTTTATGAAAAATCGACACATTAGTAACAATATTAGACTTATTCTTGATTTAGTGGATTATGCTCACTTAGTTGGAAAAGACAGTCTCATACTTTTCCTGGATTTTTATAAAGCATTTGATACTGTTGAACACAACTTTCTTTTTGAAACACTCAGAGTTTTTGGCTTTGGGGACAGTTTTGTTAATGTGGTGAAAATGTTTTATAATAATATAAATAGTGTAGTTATTCTTGGAAATAACACTTCACAAAGATTCGGAATCAATCGTGGAGTGCGACAGGGATGTCCATTTTCGCCTTTTTTATTTTTGATGGTTGTTGAGTTACTTTCTATAAGAATACGTGAAGAAAACAGCTTCTCGGGTATTGAGATTTTTGGTAAACAGTTGAAAATTTCTCAATTGGCTGATGACACCACATTGTTTTTGAAAAATAAGGACCAAGTTTCTAAAGTCATTGCTTTAGTGGAAGATTTTTCAAAGGCCTCTGGTTTAACTATTAATTTAAACAAATGTGATTTGCTTCCCTTACATAACATGACAGAGACTTCCATCTGTAACATAGCTGTACGGTCTGTAGTAAAGTATTTGGGTATACATATCACTAATAACAATACTGAAAGACAAAATCTTAACTTTTCCTCCAGGTTAAAAATGGCTAAAATGAAACTGAATAGTTGGTTAGTAAGGGATGTGTCTATTTTTGGACGTGTTCTTCTGTCTAAAGCTGAAGGGTTATCACGTTTTGTTTATCCCTCTCTCTGTCTTTTTGTTAATGATTTTGTTTGTAAAGAAATTAATAAGCTATTCTTT
Source organism: Sardina pilchardus (assembly GCF_963854185.1). Classification (NCBI taxonomy): domain Eukaryota; kingdom Metazoa; phylum Chordata; class Actinopteri; order Clupeiformes; family Clupeidae; genus Sardina; species Sardina pilchardus. The sequence continues at coordinate 29,368,553 of NC_085016.1, read as the reverse complement.
AATTTCATTTGGAAAAACAGAACAGCCAAACTCAAAAAAGGAGTTATCACTAACTGTAAAGGAGAGGGTGGACTTGAAGCAGTAAACTTCTTTGATTTGAATTATTCCTTTAAAGTCAATTGGATTAAGAGACTTTTGTGTAATCCTCTCACGATTTGGAACTTTATTCCTCACAATGTCTTTAATATGGTGGGTGGTATACATTTCCTGTTGCAATGTGATTACTCAATATCTAAACTTCCAATTAAGTTGTCAAATTTTCACCAACAAGCATTGCTATCTTGGAAAATCTGCTACTTGCACAATTTCTCCCCACATTGTGCCTTTCTTTGGAATAACTGTAAGATCATCAGCAAGAACAAATCTATCTTTCTTCAAAACTGGTATGATAAGGGTATCAATCGTGTTATGGACTTGTTAAATGGTAAAGGGGATGTGCTGTCTTATGAACAATTCATGGCTCAGCATTGTTTCCCTCTACCTTTCAGAGAATATAAGTTGGTCACAAAGGCTATCCCTTCTGGCCTGTTACAGCTACTCAAATGTCATCTTTGTTATAATACAATTAATGTTATTCTTCCTACACTTTCACTAAATGGCGTTCCTATCACTGACAAGAAGTGTAGTAACAAACATATTCGAGTTATGCTTCAGGAAAGAAATAAGATCTCTCCTAGGGGCAAGTTCTTTTGGGATGGCATAATTGGGCCCATTAACTGGCGTAAATCTTGGTTAACTCCTTTCAAGTACTGTATAAGTAACAAAGTTAAAGAAGTGCACTTTAAAATTTTGCACACAATCTATCCAGTACACTTTATTGTTTCTAAATATTGTGATATTGAGGATATATGTACCTTTTGTAAGGCTCATAGTGAAACTTTGACACATTTATTTTACAGTTGCCCTGTCACTTCTAAGTTATGGACAGACATTTTGAACCACTGGTTCTCAGGGAAGTACCCTGACCTTACATTTTCTTTGAAAGATGTCTTTGTGTACTATGAAAATAAAGAAGACACTAGCTTAGAGTTTATTTGTAATTTTGTTATTTTAATGACTAAGTTTTATATACACAAACAAAAATTTGCTTTGGCCACCCCAAATATACAGCAATTTAGTGCAGAACTTGAATCCTTTATTGTTATTGTTAAACGTCTGGAGAACCAAAAAGCTACAACTTTGCTTACACACTATAATAAAGTGTTTGTCAATTCCCCCAGATAATTTTATTTATTCCTTTATTTTTCTGTAATTTAATTTATTTGAGTTTTTATTTACTTTTCATTTGATTTGAATTGTTTGTGCACCTTGTAATATTATTTTGTGTAGCCTAATTGTGATTCTACTGTTTCATGTGTATCCTTCTGTATTCATTTGTATATTTGCTTTTGTCTTAATAAAGCAGAGTAAAAAAAAAAAAAAAAAAAAAAAAAACTAACAAACGCATTTTTTGTGTTGCTTAAAAAAGGCTATGTAATTTTTTTATTAAAAATTTTAGTGCAATTTATTTGTAATTGTGATGACTAACACTTCATCAAAGTTAATTATTTCAGTTCAGTTCATCTTTAATAGATAGATAGATGGTAGCCAGTCACAACGTTAGCCTAAAGTTAACCTAATGACCAGCTGCTGTAAGCTGTTTAACTAGACTTTCGCTGGTTTTGCGTTCTGAGAAACGGGCTCCAATTTTGAAGCCGGAAGTACGTTTGCTCCCATCAGCCCCTGCGCCGCCTCACGCCATTTTGAAATTAGGCAGCTTCAAAGGATTTGTCGTATCGTTGCAATATATTTGAATGAACACGGTTATTTAACAACATTGCAGTGTAGTCTTATTTGTTAATATCATCTGCTATGGCAAACCGAAACCTTAAACAGGTAAATATTCAAAACAGTGTTTCACCAAAACCTTTAAATCAGAAGCGCAACACCGATTCGCCAATGGAACGAAGGCCAAACATGGAGGAAGGAGCACAACCACCTTCTGTGGTTAGTCCAGGAGCTGAAAATGATGGAGGCGAATCGATGGAGATGACGCTAGATTTGAAAAGCTTTCGTAGACCTGGAGAAAAAACATTCACACAAAGATGCCGATTATTTGTTGGTAACCTACCAAGTGACATAACTGAAGAGGACTTCAAAAAATTATTTTCCAAATATGGGGAGGCAAACGAAGTATTCATCAATCGAGACCGAGGTTTTGGCTTTATTCGGCTGGTAAGGATAACGTTAATACTCTACGTTACTAGAGTTGTTGCTAGGAGTAAACAGGACTTGTTTAAAGCTCGTACATTTACAACTTTGCTAATATGTCCATGTAAATAAATATGAGGTTCTCAATACAATGAGCTATGATGCTTTCAGGACCTCCTGATGCTGGAGTTCAAGTCCTGGCATAGTTTCCTTTAAGGCTAACACCTTCCTCAGAGTTAAATACCAGTCTAATAACACCAGTCTAACAACCCCTGCCTGGGGCCAGAAACAGCCGAGAAAAGCTCTACCTACTGAGGGTCCATTGTTTACCCAGCAGCTATCTGGTTGCTTGTAGTTTATTACTTAATTACAAAACGAGAATGCCATAATTTTCCATTGCATGGCATTGACATCTGATTGTTTACCTACTACTCTGAAGGATAGATAGGCTGGGTAAACCCCGTCTGATCTGCCAGTGGTTTGGATTTAACCCTGCTGCAGCTCAGGCTGCACACCTGCACATCTGTCTCTCCTGCTTCCTGTCCACATCTTCTGGGTCCAATCACAAACTAGCTTATCCATATGGCGCACCCGGATTGTTGGTCTCATTGGTTGAAGGACTATCCAAAAGCGTACAGAATCATTTGAGCTATGCCAACTGATCACTCCTCTTGTGCAGTAGAAATGAAGTGTAGCCTCCCCAGACTAAGTAATGTTCAGTCTTAAAGATTAAGCTTAGTGTGGTGATGAGGTTTATTTGAACCAACTTCGTTTCATCTCTTTTAGGAAACAAGAACTCTTGCAGAAATCGCTAAGGCAGAGTTGGATGGTACTGTGTTGAAAAACAGGCCCATTCGCATCCGCTTTGCAACACATGGTGCCGCTTTGACAATCCGCAACCTGTCTCCTGTGGTGTCTAATGAGTTACTGGAGCAGGCCTTCGGTCAATTTGGTCCAGTAGAGAGGGCCATTGTGCAAGTGGATGATCGTGGCCGACCAACAGGAAAAGGCTTTGTTGAGTTTGCCAACAAGCCTGCTGCAAGGAAAGCGCTGGACCGCTGCAACGATGGAGCACTGCTTCTTACCACGTAAGGAATAATGTTGATAACTGTGCTGATAATAGATGGCGTCATCGACTACATTTCCATGTGTAACAGAGGTCGTCTCTCCCCTCCCTCAATCATTCTGCGCTGTGTATGAAATGACGGTCGCCACAACTGAATGGAATTTCGTTGCTTCATTGCTTTCTGAGATATTCGAAAATAAATAAAATTATCAGGCACATCTCAGCTCCTGCCTCAGGGCAGTTGCAAAAGAGCCCCGCAACAAACAATTAAAATGTTGAAACAGTAAAAAATAAATTTGTGGCATACCTGAAGTATTAGAAAATAGATAAAATAATCAGGCACGGAGCGAGCCAAGCGCATCACAGCTCCTGCCAAACAGACCAGGTAAACCATTTATAAAAACACGACATGTCTATCGAGTCAACCACAACCCACACCACATGTCATAACCCAGCTAGAAGCACAGTAGTACACTAACTAGCCTGATACACCTGCCAATTGAAAACACATAGCATATAGAAAAGCACTCACATGGTGCCTCTCATGTAGGAATGTATCGGTCCTTCCTTCCTTCCTCGATCCTTCCCCCGGTTATAGCCCCTCCTAATGAATTTTGTGAAGGAAACGACGAAGGAACAAGCGGAGGATGGAGGAACGAAGCCCGATGAACTGCGCAAATGAGACGTCCTCGACTGCATACACATTTTGAAAACGTGAGACGTCAGTGAAAGGGCGGATCCAAAAGACGCGTTATAGGCCGACATCTGTATGCAACTCGTCAGCTCTTCTGCTGATGAAAAAGGACACTCACAACTCATAACTGCATAGTTAAAAATCACTAGGTCCGACGTGATGCTTTTTTGTGTAGATACACAGTGTTTCCCACAGATTAGAAGGCAATGTGTGGTGGTCGCCCCATGTCTGACGGGGGGGGGGGGGGGTGTGCACCCATGTTTTTCATTGCATCGCCTTTTTATCGCTTTCCTTTCATATAATGTATTTTTTTTTTACCAAGATGTGAAGCTTGTTTTTGTTTGAAACACACACACATTATGTAATTATTTCCATTATATAGGCCTATACTGACATTTCTGATATTCATAACAGCAAACTTTATGCATATTATAGCCTACTATTCATATTACAACTCCACTTCTTAAATTCAGCTGTCTGGTTGAAGCCTCAAAATATTGTAGGCCTAAACATAGCAGGCTAAGCTTATCATACTCTACTGGTTGGACTGTTCAGTTTCCCCACATGTGTTTAAGTTTCAAGGTAAGCTAATACTTTTTCTCCTTGGGACAGGCCCTTTTAAGTCTTGGAGTTGAAAAACATTGTTGGTCAGTCAACTTGAATGCAAGAGTTTTAATCAAATGTCTGCAGCATAGCCTACTAATGATGCTAACCGAATATAACAGTAATTTAGCTAGTCGTCTTCTGTGCGTCAATGCGTCCACGATTGTGAATGTTTTATTTGGATTAAATGTGCATGTGGAGGGCGGCTGTCCATTGAGCGCGCACGAGAGCGGGCCAAGGAGAATGAGTTTACTTCTACTGTTTGGTAATTAAGTTGCACGCATAGACTACAAATGTTGCGGGAGAACTTTATGCTTCTACCCGAGCAGCGTGAGGTGCATCAGTGCGACCACCTCACCTACCACGCTTCCAGGGATGATCTCGTTGGTTTTCATGGAGACAGACAGCCGCGGTGTGCACGGAGGGTAGGGGCTGTGCGTGTGTGTGTATGAGAGACTGATGCGCGAGTGACTGAGAGGGAGCGCAGGGAAAGGAAATTCAGCTTTACGAATGCTGCGTGTTTAGCGTTAGCGTTTCAAAATAAGAATAAATAAATAAAAGAATAAAAGAATAACGAAACGCAATATGTGGCGGCCGGTGCTGAATCTGTGGCGCACCGCCACAAATTTGTCTATGTGTGGGAAACACTGATACACGAAATGTTTCAATGGCAAATGTTAATAAGGACGTTCAAATAATGAATTTATTGTTCGTTAGGCTGCATTTATGTTTCTTCATGAGCCCCTAACATAATCCCACTATAGCTTTTAGCATCAATTTCACACGCCATAAATAACAGTCAACATTTCTATATTTCTATATTTTTAAACGTTAAACAGGATACGTCATCCATGCGTAGCCAGAACGCCCATCTCTGAAATAACACTTCCACGTGGGATGGTCTTGCGTTTCCTCTCGTATAAATATCGATATATCGCCCAGCCCTACCACAGAACGCCCATCTCTGAAATAACACTTCCATGTGGGATGTATGCGTTTCCTCTCGTATCGGGATTTCCACTTCCCTCCTCTGTCCTCGGTCTTGCCCCCTCTGGTTGCAATTACATTGAATGAGATGCCTCGTGAAGTCAACTGTGAGCGATTTCCGGTGAACGAGGATTGAGGGAGGAAGGAGGGACCGATAAATCCCTACATGAGAGGCACCCAGAGAGTGCAGACCTCCGCCTGTATTGTTCTTCCTCGGTTGCCATACATTTTAACCTAAACTTTTCAGACTGCCATCGCGTGACCATATAATGCCAGCTGGTAGGCCTACTGTTAGGCCTATGTCATTTTAGTCTGTTAAAATGTTAAATGCAGCCATACTTACATTTTGTTTATTGCACATGTATTAACACGTTAGGCTGGGTGAACCCTGCCTGAACTTCTGGGGAATTTGAATTTCGCCCGGCAGCTCAGGCTGGATACCAGCAGATCTATCTTCTCTGTTTCACTGCCCGAATCTTTGGCTCCAATCAGAAACGGCCATACTCTAGTCCTGGCACGCTATAGACCTCTGAAGTTCGCCTACAAAAAGGATCCAAAGCTGCCATCTTTGCCCATATAAGGAGATCCGGGAGTTACCGTAAAACTTCAAACAATAGCCGAGTCCCAAATAGACGCATGTCTCTTTTAAACGCCCGGTGTGGCTACAGATTTGGGATAAAGGCCGGTCTCCAACAGAAGCCTGGTCTGTTTTTTTTAGTTTCGGGTTGTATTTATTCTTCTTATACCCGTCAGATAGCCAGCATGGTGCAGATTGCGCACACTACATTTATAATTGCATGACTGCGGAGGTGAAGGCCAGAGTTCCAAATGCTTAACTTTTTTCGACATTGGCCTATGTCCTGCATTACTTAATTAATGCCATTTATTTTAAATTTGCGCACTAGACAACATATTTTATCACGAACTTTCTTTGTTTAGTTTCACTTTCTCTCATTTCTCCGCGTTTCTCCGCATTTCTCTCAATACCGTGGCGGAAAAGAAAAATACTTGATTTAAATGACATTTAAGCCGACAGTTGTCAAATTTGCCTAACAAAATTCGGGAGAAGCAGTGGCAAGATATTTCTCGGTTGATCCAAAGAGGGTGCTTAAAGGCTGAGCTGTAACGTCTGTCTCCAAAGAGGGAGAGCCCTGCGCATCGGGAGCTGCGCAAGCAAAGCAGGCAAGTGGAGGAGAGCGACCAGGAGGAGGAATTCGCAAATCAACTTGTAGTAGCCTAGTTGAGGATCACGGTGATAGCGATTAATAGGATCATTTTTAATCACACGATTGCAGTTGTTTTACAGGGTAGCATTCATTCTTTATTGTTGATGTGTTATCAGGGGCAACAAGTTCACAGGCTCGATGGTAACTTGAATTGTTCAGCCGGCTGTCACATCGTTTCGTTAGGCCTATTTTAAGCTGCCAATAATTCAAGACATATCTAATATAGTAGGCTAATTCTAATATGATCTGATTTGTGAAACACATTCGAATTATAGGCTAAATAAAGTAGCCTACCGTAATATAATGTGGTAACCTCCTGTTGTCATGCTTTCCGTCTGCTTATGCTATTGGGTAGTTATTTCTAATCCTACAATAAACCTACACTCAACTAACAACACTAAATTAAACGCCTGTCTCATATAGACGCCTGTCTCAAATACACGCCGGTGCATTTTGGCGACTTGGCAAAATAAACGCCCGGGCTATTGTTTGGAGTTTTACGGTAATTGAAGCTAACTGCCTATGGCAAGTTGCATTGTAAGTTAGCTTTGGGGTAGCAAAGATCAAAGTGTGCTGTCTTCACCTGCCGAAGATCACCGTATCCATTAGAAGGCAGTGGACAAAACTGTGTAGTGAAAAACGTCTGCATTTCAAATGTCATCATCCCCGCGAGAGTTTAACAGGTGCGATTATTGAAAATCCCCATGTTATTTTCCCATAGAAAAAATCTCAAGATACCGGATCTCCTTATTTGGGCAAAGATGGTGGCTTTTTTGTAGGCGAACTTCAGAGGTCTATTGGCCGGTGACGTGACAATAACGAAACGAAAGCAGCAACGAAACGAAAGCAGCAGCCGCTGTCGCTTCCGTTTTGGAAGATGTTAAAGGCAGGTTTTCTTTGAAAACAGAACAAAAACTTGCCCTGGAACAGTTCATACAGCAGAAGGACGTGTTTGCGATTCTAGCGACCGACTTTAGTAGGCTAAAAAAGGCTTAAAGGCTTAAAAGATTGAGCTTAGTATGGTGAAAACCAGACTAATAACATATAATTATAAGAAATATTCATTATTGAATGCTTCGCAGATCTACTTAACCTAAAGTAAATGCTGGCTTTTCTTGTCTGAACTGCAATTTGTTGTCGTTGTGGAACTACTGTAGTCTTGTAGTAACATGTGCTCTCAGGTGGACAAACCAAGTAACAACAACTTTGGAAATCTAAATGAAAGATCAATATTTGTGTTTGTTTTATTCAATTTAATGTATCTATTGAAAATGTAAAAAGATCATTGAAGTAGGGCATTTAAGTTGATGTAATGTCGACATCCTCATCTCAAACAATTTATTGGAACAGACTTTTTTTCACCTGAAAGCGTGACTTGAGAAAGCCTGAGTAGTGCAATTGTTGCAATAAAGGGTTTTATGGGTCTCCACATAAGCTTCTGGGACAATACCAGACAGTAATTTTCAAACTGTAATATCTTTCCCGTAATACCTCCAGGTCACCTCGGCCTGTTGTTGTGGAGTTGACAGAACAATTTGATGAAGAAGATGGCCTTCCCGAGAAGCTGTTGCAGAAGTCAGCCCAGTATCACAAGTAGGTTATCAATACAAAGGTGTGTTTTTACTGAATTGATCAAAGGTGCAGTCAGTGAATCGGATAAAAAACAGCTTTGCGTCACTAAGTGCAATTTATTAATATCCACAACAGATGTTATGCTGTGAACTAGCCCTAGTAACTTCAGAGTAAATTCATATCTGTAATGTTAATATAGTGTTGTGTATTATTATTATTATGATCAATATTCATTTTATTACTAGGCCTAATATTATAAATAAATAGTTGTGCGCCAGCAGGAACATTCAAATTTAAGTTCACAATTATTACTAAATAATAAATCTAACTAGCTGACATAAAACACAATAAATATATTTTTCTCCCATCAAAACCACTTTGCAGATACAAACCCCATGTTAGTGATATACATTTAAACAACACCGCCAAAATGGTTTTACCCCCAAAACTCCTCTATTTACCTATAGTGCTATGATCTCTCAGTTTCCCCACGATAAACTAACAAGTCTACACAGAGTTTGAATGGTGGTAAGCAGTATACAAAGTTACGAAGATATGAGATTAGAATTACAATGTGTTTAGTTTGAGTATTTAGTGTTGACTGCCACACATTAAATGTGTTGCCAAGACTAAATGCAACAAATGCATGAAGATCATAATGCATCTATGACAAACAGTGGTTAATGAAATAGTGAAAAGTAAACCAGAAATATAAAGGCAGGCAAAGTTCAGACTGTAAAGACAATTACGTAATGACTAAACTCCAGAATAGATTTCTATTTAGTTGCAGATAGGTATAAGCATAGATACTATTTTGATCCTATGAGGGAAATTTGGTTTCTGTTTTTATCCCATGGTGAATTAGTGAAACACTCCGAGCATTCAATGAGGTTAAGCACAACCTGCAGCAGTGAGCTGCCTGCTGCAGCTGCACACTTTTTAAATGTTTTCTTGTAAGTCATACTCACACATGGGATGTCAGAAGCACTTTTGACGAGGGCTGTCAATCGATTAAAATTTGTAATCGAATTAATTACATACTCTGTGATTAATTAATCTAAATTAATCGCATATAAAAATGTAATCGCAAAATCGCAATGTCAACACTATGTCTTTGCAGTAATGTGGTACTTAAGAGTTGACAGACTCCGGTGATATGCAAATTCTGTGCTGCAGACATTGCAAAGGACTAATCAACACTTTCTTTTTAACACCGTCAGGCCGTTTTTTAAAAGTAAATGTGCCAATCAATGATCCAGGCAGCACATTCTCGTCTCCCCATTTTACGGTTTAATGGTTACTGACTAGAATGGCTCCGGGTCAAAGGTCATCGATTAATCTGCGTTAATTTTTTTAATCAGTTATTTCATCTCAAATTAATTAATCTAAATGAATCAGTTATTTTGACAGCCCTACTTTTGACATTTTCTTTTGTTGCTTTACCAATTTTCAGAGCTGTCCCCAGTTCAAAGCCAGCCTTCCTAATCATCTTATTCAGTGTTTTAGTATCCCTAGCTGTAATGGTGCTGCTCCTGCAGATGGCAGAAAACATCTGCAACATTTTGCTGCACAAGTTAAATTACCCAAGCTTTAATAGTTTTTTCTGACCCTTCTTTTATACAGTCTCATTGTTGTACTTCCAATCCAGTTTATTGTCTGTATGAACACCCAAGTATTTGCACTTCTTTACGACCTCTTCTTACCAGAAAGGGGGTACCATGTTCAAAAATGTTTTTCTTTATGTATCAGCTATATCAAGCTAATATTTTGGCTAAGTTGGTTTAAATAGTTACTCTTTAGATGGTAAAAGTTTGAAGCAAACCTGAGGTGGTCAAGCTGAAAGTTTCTCTAAAATCCGTTGAATTGAGGTGGAATGACCCTGATGCAAACAACAGCTTTAACTTACTTGCTTCTTCATCTTGCAGGGAGAGAGAGCAGACTCCGCGTTTTGCTCAGCCTGGCACCTTTGAGTTTGAGTACTCATCTCGCTGGAAGGCCCTGGATGAGATGGAAAAGCAGCAACGGGACCAAGTGGACAGGAACATCTGTGAGGCTCGCGAGAAGCTGGAGACAGAGATGGAGGCAGCAAAGCATGAACATCAGCTTATGATGATGAGGCAGGGTAGGTGTAAAATTTTACAAACATAGCCCATGTTGACTGACAAGGTGCAAGTGACAAGTCACAGACGAGATGCTTTAAATTGACCTCATTTCAGGCAAGTGAAGGTCTCCACAAACCCTGAATATTCCTAACCTGACTCTTGCCAGGTCCTTGTAGTTCGCTGAGCTTCACACAAGGATCTGGGACTTCTTAAGGCGGGGCCTTGTAAAACATCCTTGCATGTGATTTGATAAACCACTTGTCCGTTATCTTGAATGACGTGCTAGGCTACTTCAAGCTCTTGCCAAACCCGGTCGGAAGAAGAGTGAAAACATCCTTGCCACCAATAAATGTCTTTAAAACCATTCTCTGTTCATCTTTTAAAGAATGAATACTCGATAGATGCGACAAAACGGTGTAAATAGCAGAATCAATGTCGACACAAGACTCCTCGCTGCGTGCCGCCATTGTTGTTTGAATCAAACACTCGCTTCGGCGCTCCTGATTGGTTCATCATTTTTTGCTTCCTGGAAGGAGTTTGGATTGCCCTCGAGCCCAGACCCTTGTGTGGAGCTCAGCGAAACGTCTCTGGTGGAGCATGGCGGAACTACAAGGGTCTGGCGAGAGTCAGGCTAGAATATTCCCTGAAATTTCAGGGAATATTATTGTCTAAAAAGTCTATTCCAGATATGGAATAGACTTTTGTGTTGTGTCATGGAATATAAGGGACTTTTGTTTGTTGCCTGTTTGAATCTGTCAAGGCATTTGTCAAAAGCAATATTTTCCATGCAGTATTATTTCTTCTTCTTCAGGTTTTTAGTGAGCGGAAAAGTCAGGGAATTTGACGTGGTTTGTAGTTAGCACTCTGAAACTTGGATAGAGGAAAATACTATCTGCGCTTATGAACTTCAGATTTACCAAAGTTTTCATATGCACCTTGCACCTGCTTGTGTACCCGATGTGAATGCGACATTTACCTATTTCTTTCTCTGCAACTTTTTACTCACAGATCTCATGAGGCGACAGGAAGAACTCCGGCGTTTGGAGGAGCTGAGGAACCAGGAGCTTCAGAAGCGCAAGCAAATTGAGATGAGGTACAGCTCAATACACACAATGCACAGATGATACAAAATCAGATCCATACAGAGAAAGAGGGAGATAAGGTATCGTAGTTGATGAAGTGCTCAAAATTCTAAACAAATGGCACTGGGTGTAGGAAGGGGGACTGTGTACTGTTCAGACATCTCTTTATTCTGAAGTCTCAATGCGGTTTTTAAGTGATGATAATGGGATAATGAATCTCTTTCCGGATCCAACGGCTTTCAGAATCAAATGTTTTTCTCCATAGACAGTAAAATAAAATAAAAATTCTGCTATTCTGACAAGCCTTTTAAGAAAACTGTGGTAACACTTCACTTGACGGGTTCATTCATAACACATTCATAACAGCTGTTATGAACTGCACATGAAGCATTCATGCATGTTTCATGAAACATGACTCAACATTCATACCAGCCCTTTCATGCACGTGGAAGACAAAACGTCAAAAACTTGTCAAAAGGTCCAACAATCGCAAAGCAGCATTGCCGTCTTTTTTGTTTTAGCCAGCCTGATCATGTCACATCTTAGTAAACGGGGAAGTCCAGTGTCCAGGATAATTTCGTTTTTTGTTTGTCTGTTTGTTTATTTTATGATAGTAACCTCTGAAGAATGCATAATTGTCTACACCAATGACTGTATATATAGATATATAAAACAGAAATGTCGGTAACACTTTACTTGATCATTCATAACACATAACAGCTGTCATGAACTGCATATGAAGCATGCATGACTGATTCATGAAACATGACTCAACATTCATACCAACACTTTCATGAATGTGGAAGACAAAACGACGAAAACTTGTCAAAGTAAAAGTCCAACAATCTAATCCATATACAGGGTAGGCTATTATGAATCCTCTCCAGCGTTTGTAAACATCTCATGAATATTTTATGAAGTCTACTTCAAATGTCACTTTACTATACGAGTTGTGAAGTATTCATCATACTGGGAAGTGAACTAGTATACTGACCATCTGTGGACCTCTGAATGGTTGGACATTCCTGTTTTATATATCTATTTAGTCATTGGTGTAGACAATTATGCATTCTTCAGAGGTTACTATCATAAAAAAAAAAAAAAAAAACCAGACTAACAAAAAGCTGAATTCTCCTGGCCACTGGACTTCCCCTTTGACTAAGATGTGACATGATCAGGTTGGCTAAAACAAAAAAGACAGCAATGCTGCTTTGCAATTGTTGGACTTTTATTTTGACAAGTTTTTGACGTTTTGTCTTCCACATTCATGAAAGTGTTGGTATGAATGTTGAGTCATGTTTCTTCAAGCAGTCATGAATGTTTCATGTGCAGTTCATGACAGCTGTTATGAATGTGTTATGAAGGAACCCGTCAAGTAAGAGGTCCACAGATGGTTAGTAGTTCACTTCCCAGTTTGATGAATACTTCACAACTCGTAGAGTAAAGTGACATTTGAAGTAGACTTCATAAAATATTCATGAGATGTTTACAAACGCTGGAGAGGATTCATAATACCCTGTATATGGATTACTAGATTGTTTTCGTCGTTTTGTCCTCCACATTCATGAAAGTGTTGGTATGAATGTTGTCATGTTTCATGAATCAGTCATGAATGCTTCATGTGCAGTTCATGACAGCTGTTATGAATGTGTTATGAATGAACTCGTCAAAATTGTCATCTTATACTGACTTGTTGCCTAAAGCCAATCAAATCCTATTTTTCGCGGAAGCCTGGACGTTACCCTTGAATTTATCATCTGGCTGCACAGGTAGCTCTAGATTTTGTTTTAAAGGTGATGATGACAAAGTTGCAAAAACCGTCTGACTGCACTAGTAAATGTCTTTTCCAGTGTTGGGAGTAACAGCGTTTAAGTATAACGACGTTACTAACGGCGTTAATTTGTCAGTAACGAAGTAATCTAATTAATTTCTTTTCTCATCGTTGCAACGCCGTTGTCGTTACTAAGAATTTAAAGCGTTGCGTTACTACAATTGGGTTGAATGAAGCGCGTTCACTGGATAGGATCATATAGGAATACCCTCCCCTGAGTTAATAAAAAAAAATATATGTGACCCTGTAAAGCGAAACCAGTCGTTTCGGTACAATGAACAAAATTAAGTTATTGTGCTCAAGTGAACGGCCATAAACTAAGCTTTCCAACAATATGTATATCAAGGGTATTACACAAACTATCGCTAAGATAACCGCATCCAAAGTTGACATGGTTCTCCAGTCACGATATGCCAGAAGAGGAGAAATCACCTTTTTAACAGTGCGTGGACAACTGGAATGTCTGCAAATGTGTTGAATCTTCGCCGGGTTTAACAGTTGAGACGTATGTTTTTCCGTGAAATTAGTTCACAATATCAAACTGTAGACTGTATACTGTCGAATTATATGAAAACGTGTAATTCAACATTTTAACCCGGAAGTTTGTTTGTATTGTGGATTTTCTCAAAATAACGTCACTTTAAAGGTATACTATGCAACGTTTTTCAGTTAATCAATTCGTTCCATACTGTTATATATGATTAAATGGGTCATTACCGGTCGAACTGTGTTTTTTTTGGCCGCTCTAGTGGTCTGTAGCGGTAAAACCACACTTGCAACTTCAGGAGACAGTGGGCACGCACCCATGCACTACTCCAGGAAGTGTCATGTAAAGTCTCATGAAAAGACACGGCAGACTGACCAATTTAGGAGTTTTGTCAAATATACACGCTAAAGCTGTAGGGGAAGCTCTGCAGAGAAATATGCAAGCATAAAACGAGCGAAAATTAAAAGTGAAAGCGAAACCGGTGATGAAATCGCCAATCCTGCATAGTATACCTTTAAACGGTCACATATTGCTAATCACCCTGATTAGTAGTTAGTTTGACATTTTTTATTGTTCTTGAACTTGACAGACTAGTAGGTTACCTATACATACTTACCAACCTGTAGGCTACCTACCTACTTGTACCTATTTCCAGAGTGGAATCTGGAAATAATTTCATTCATAGGCCCACTTCATATCCAACTTCAGGAGGCAAAGAAATGACTTGAATAGGCTACTCACCAAATCCAAGCCATTCAATTTCTGCACATACTGTAGCGTAGCCAATCGAACTTGCCACGATAGTTATAGGCATAATAGTGACAAGCCTGTATTAGGGATGGCGAAAACTACACATTTTCTTGACCGACCACCGAGGCTCATTAGCCGGTTGAAACCGGTTAACCCATTCGTTTAAAATAAATTATGCTATTTGAAATAACAACCACGCAATTTCCCAACTCTCATCTCTCTGTGTGTATGAGCCACATGCTCATACACACAGCCCCGGCACCGCCCTTTCAGTCACGTCACTTTTTAAAATCCTACAGCGCCAAACATGAGTCCTGCAAACCAAGGAGCTTGTAAGTGGAGGACAAATAGTTCCTTTGCTCCGAAAATGGTTTGGGCACAAGGTGATCGCGTTGCAAATAAAGGCGTTTTTCTAGCGTTAGAAGCTCATTTGAAGCTGAAATGGCCGCGGCTCACTTATGAGAATGACAGCTCCGAAGAGACGCAGCTTAGTTTGAGGAAGTGCTAACAATAATAACGAAAGATGATCATTACCGTATCTGTTACCATTGATGACCCTTCCTGAAATGTAGATGTAATGTCTTTCCAAATCTAAGCCCATCTTATGCGGAAAGTTGCCTAAACTGCAACACGATAAAACCAATGGATAAAACAGCGCACTTCCAGATTGCAGATTAGCCATCCCGGGCCTGGGCTGGGTGGGCGGATTCCATGCGCACGTTCTGACTTCCACCCACAGATTCAATCAGTTGATATAAATATCTTTGACGTTAAAGATGTTAATAGAATATAAAATTAACGTCAGTTACTTTGATGAGTAACTATTACTTTTACAGTGTGGTAACTGAATTTACTAGCTCAATTACTTTTTGGCAGAAGTGATTTGTAACTGTAATTAATTACTTTTTAAAAGTAAGATGACCAACACTGGTATTTTCACGAAATAGCTGTTAGTAAAAGTGAGGGAGGTAAAACACTGTGCTAACTCGCTATACAAATGTGGAATCAATTGCACAGTTTGCCTCTTTCATTGTCCAATATGCAGGTGAAACATTTTCGATCCAATTAGCAGAGCATGGTAATGATAAGTTGCAAAGATGCAATAAAGTGTCATGTTTCCTTGTGATACATGCAGTACAGTGTATTGCATACATTGTGACTGTCAACAAAAATGTGCTCTCCCTACTCACCTCCTCACCATGCCGCCATACCAATGCACAGGTGCATATATCAATTTACTCATTACTACACCTCTTCCCTCTTGACATATGCATGCCAACCACAGACATCAAAATAAAAGCACCAGTACAGAAACAAGACAACACACAACATGGCATATGGCCACTATAGCCGGCATGGCTTTGTTAACAAAAGAACAGGCCAGCTTGGATTTTCATTCTCTGCTTTATGGAGGAAATAGTTAACCTTCTAACCGCCCAAGGCGCCGTATGGCAACAAGCAACATCACTGATTAAAACAGACGGTAGGTCCAAGTAGGGTGACAAATCTCCTTTGTATTCTCCACCACTAGTTGCCGGGCTCCAGAGTGCAACCAATTTGCGACTGAAAAAAATTCTAGGTCACACTAGCTGCGTTTCCATTACAAATATGCGCAAAAACTTTGTCGATATTGTCTTAATGTCGAATATCACAATTTTCGCAATTGCGGTGTTTCCATTACATTCGGCTAACTAAATTAAAATCTCGTGTATTCTCGCGTGCTGTAAGTCATTAGGAGACATGGTGGTTATCAACATTACCCAGATTTAGCCATGGGGATTTAGCCTACACTAAATGCATTCAAATTGCCACCACGGCACGCTGATTATCAGTCATTAGGCTATAAGCCATCAGCGGAGGAGGCCTACGTTTTGGTGGGGCAGAAACATAAAATTAAAAATGACATATTTCACAGGAGTTTGTTGTAGTAGGCCTATGCTTAGATCATGTCACAGCCATGTCAGTGGAATATTTCGTAGATCAGCCCAGTTGATTAGTTTCTAAAACTAGAATCTAGATTTCTTTCAGCACCGTTCTCATCACGTTAAACAAGCAAAGCATAGCAACGTTGTTGCTATGGGTAGACAAAGTTGAGCGATTGCGTAGCCTATGCAGCGTTTTTGAGAAAGTGTTGTCGGCAAGTTCACAGCTGTGGATTCAACATTTTAGAATGACACGAGCCACTTTTAATGAAAAAAAAAAAATTTTTTTACATTATTCTCCCGGTGCCACTTCCTGTCGGCAGTCTTCTTCGTCGGTTTCGTTCCTCCTAACATCCGGTTGTTGGATCACGTGACTCGTCAGATGCGAAAAAAGTGTTTCCATTGCAGTTTTGCAAAATATACAAATTTCGATACGCTCGAAATACCACCTCACCCGAGCGCAAAAACTTTTTATCGAAACATGTGAGTTTTTTTCGAAATGTGTGTGTTTCCATTAAGCACATTTCTTTTCGCAACTCTTAATTTGCGCAATTTAATGGTCAATGGAAACGCAGCTACTGGTGCGCCTAACGCGGCTCGGGTGAAAGCATATATTTCTTTCACAAGTTGCCATGCAAACAGTCACTTATTTGCTTTAAAACTTTTAAAATGTAAATGACGTCATACACTCAAGCTTTATTAGCAGAATGCTAGCGTGGTATGGGCAACAACAACTCGACCTGTAAGAAATCGGAAGGACATAAGTACTCGTTCATTCAACTTTCGACCTATAACCCATATTGAACTTGCAAAAACTGCAATCAAATCTGAGATTTCGCAACGACAATTGGGTGAAAGAGACAAATTTAGCCATCTAGCTCCATAGACGATCGCCCCCATTGGATCTCTGGTGGAACTGCAACCAAAAGTCGTTACAATAGAACAATAGGAACACTTCACTGTTTTTTTCATATTAAACTATGTTATTCCTTTAACTAAGACGAGTTGATGCATACCTCTCCGTTTCAATGCGTGCACTCACTGGCTCTGACGCGTGGCGCTACTTTGATAGCACTTAGCTAGCCCAGTTCATTCATTAGGATCCAAACAGATGAAGTCAGAAGTGGCCAAACACCTCCATGTTTTCCCTATTAAAATACAGTTACATGAGTAGTCACACAACCAAGTATGGTGAGACAAAATAAAACGCGGTGTATTCTAAGCAGATAAGAGGGATAACTATATTGTGTGGCGGAATAACAATTGGGAGCGCTTAGACTCGGCTCAGTATTATCCTCACTCCAAAGTGAAATTGAAAGTGCAAGAGTGAGGATATTACTGCGCCACACAATATTTATCCCTCTTACCTGCTTAGAAATGCACCACGTTTTATCTTGTCTAGTCAAGTCAAGATGCGTCTGTGAATGGAAGTGCGTCTTTGTGTGTATACCTCAGTGTCTACCTGCAGCAATGCTGGCCAGAGGGTTCAAATAAGCGTGGTGTGCTCGGTGCCAGTGATAATCATGATGATAGTGTCTGTAATTGACATGGTACAGACAGCAGGGCTAGTAAAAATAGGGCTCTGGAGAACCACAAAGTCACCCGCGATAGGAACTGATTTGACCAGGCTACTTTATTGTATAGTAACATAGGGATTGTGGTAATAACAGGGATTAAAGTTTTCCGGCACCGTGCCGGAATTCCGGCGTGCGGCCATTGACTGCGTTCATTTCACGCAGCATTCGTTAAGCTGAATTTCCTTTCCCTGCTCTCCCTCTCTGTCACTCACGCGTCACGCGCCCTTTAATACACACACACACACACACACACACACACACACACACACACACAGACACAGACTCCCCTTCGTGCACACCGCGTCTGTCTCCATAACGAGATCATCCCTGGAAGCGTGGTCGCACTGATGCACCTGACGCTGCGGGTGGAAGCATGAGTTCTTCCGCAAATTTTGTAGACTATGCGTGCAACTTTACCAAACAGTATAGAAGTAAACAAATTCTCCTTGGCCCGCTCTCGTGCGCACTCAATGGACAACCGCCCCTCGACATGCACATTTAATCCAAACAAAACATTCACAATCGTGAACGCAATGACGCACAGAAGACGACTAGCTGAATTATTGTTAAATACGGTTAGCATCATTAGTAGGCTATGCTGCACACATCTGATTAAAACTCTGCATTCAAGTTGACTGACCATCTCAATACCAATGTTTTTCAACTCCAAGATTTAAAGGGCCTGTCCCAAGGAGAAAAAGTATGAGCTTACCTTGAAACTTAAACACACGTGGGGACACTGAACAGTCCAACCAGAGTATGATAAACTAGCCAACTATGCTACTTTGTTTACAATATTTTGAGGCTTCAATCTAACAGCTGAATTTAAGAGGTAGAGTTGTAATATGAATAGCAGGCTATAATAAGCTGCATAAAGTTTTCTGTTATGAATATCAGAAATGTCAGTATACAGAACGTATAAATAATTACACGTGTGTGTGTGTGTGTGTGCTTTACATCTTGTTAAAAAATCATTAAATAAATAAATTCACATTATATGAAAACAAAGCGATAAAAAATCAGACATGAGGCGACCACCACACATTGCCTTCTAATCTGTAGGAAACACTGTTATTACTCTTTAGAAAGAGAATCATTGTCTTTTTTTTGAATACCTTAACTTAATGGTTGCAACTAAATCTTATTCTTCAAATGCCTGCCTTCCAATTTCACATATCCTTACAACATGACACCTTATGATTGTAGGTCAATTTGTAACCTGTCAAAGACAAAGATTAGTAGCAAAACTTGATATAAAAAGAAATCCTAAATGCTACATATAGCATATTGTAGTGTGTTGGACTACTATTGCCACCTATTGGCCTTTCTTGGTGTCCAACATCACAAACAAGGCCTCTGTCATGTGCAAACACTCCAAAAAGTAAACCGGTTTCCAATCGATCGACCAACATAGTGTCGTATAGAGTCGCATGCACGAGTCTAAAAAAGTTCAGGCTCAGGATTTTTTTTTTCTTTAATCCCTGGGTAATGCTAATAGTTTACTATTGTTGGTTTACATGTGACTGTGGTCCTGTTCCTTTGTTATGTCGGAGAAATGACAAAAATGAGTAATTAATAAGTAAAACTGCTCAAATGTCTTCAACAACCAGTATTTACTGAAAGGTGCATTGACGTTATTGCCATCCTCAAGTTCAAGTTCAAGTTTATTGTCATATAATCATAAAAATAATGTATAAGTAATGAGATTCATTGTGCGCAAGTGTCTAGAAATAAATTAGAAAGACAAAAAAAAATAAATAAGAAGAAATGTGCCATCTTAAGGGGGTTTCCCAGGATGGTTCAGCATCCTGATGACTTGAGGGTAGAAACTGTCCTTGTATCTGCTGGTACGGGTCCTTAGGCTCTTGTATCGTCGGCCTGAAGGCAGGAGGGTGAAGAGATGGTGGCTGGGATGACTGGGGTCAGAAACTATACGCTTGGCCTTTCTTCTGCATCGCTTACTGTAGATGTCCTGGATGGATGGTAACTCAGTCCTTGTAATACGCTGTGCTGATCTGATGACTCTTTGTAGCGCTTTTCGATCCTGGGCAGTGCTGTTACCATACCATGTTGTTATGCCACCAGTCACAGGGATGCAAACAGCTCGCTTTTCGGCACCTCCCGCTTTTTTCACGTCGCTTTGTGGGACTTGTGTGAATCATGCAAATCCGAAGAGTTTTTTTTAGAGGGGGGGGGGGGTCTGTAGATAATTGAGATGCAGTAAATGAAGAAGAAAACAATTCTTTCTACTTCGAAGTTGTCCATTGAATTGCATGTGGAACCATCTAATGACATCAAAGAATTCACTGAGGGCAGCGAGAACGGTAGAAGGCTACTAGATTACGCACCTTTACGCATGTCCTCCGCTTGCCATGTGGATAAAGTTCGTCATGCACACCTCTGGATGGGTTATAAAAGCTGACTCTGCTGATATCATCAATAATAAAATTAGGATTAAGATCAGATCAAACAGCTCTGTGTCTACCGTAACATGTCCAAAAATAGCCTTTGTCTTTTAAGTGTCGGGAGGAGCACATATGTCTACTGTGGAGTAGGGATGTAACGATACACTCAACTCACGACTCGATATGGATCACGATTTTCTGTTCACGATACGATTTTATCACGATTTTTTTTTTGATATTGATGCTGTTTGAAGAGGTTGCTCCAAAGAAAATCAAATTGCACGACTCCCTCTCCTTCCAAAGTATTACGTCCTCCACCTCTCCTCTTAAAATAAATGGCAGGCCCTACTCTGCCCTGCAAAGCAAAAAGGCAGTAATGCAGAGTGCAAACTGAAAAAAAGAAAAACATTTTAAAGTTATGCTGTTGCTTAGCCTTATGGTTGTAGTTAATGTAGCAGTTATTGGAGTTTTTTTTTTTTTTTTTACATTAGCTTATTTTTGGTACTCAATCTTCATAACAACTTTAATGTCATGAAAATTATAATAACTAATTTTCGACCAAAAATGCAGTTACTGCCTTTCTGCTTTGTAGGGCAGCACTGTTATATGCTACATCATTATAGTTGTTCAAGTGCACACACTAAATGGAGAGCTAGGATTAAAATTCAGACTGTGCCTTTAAATAGGCAACTTTTTCCATCTATCAGCACAATATGCTACAGTAAGCCATTTCCATTAAAAAAATCAGCTCAATATTATGTGCAAGACTGATGTTTACCAAGCATGCAAACGTGTTAATCTCTTAGCACTATCGTCATACGTTTTCTCATAGTGAGATGGCTATCCCGACATATGTTCTGATGTACATGGGGCGCACTGGAGGTGAACGGCGGGACAAACGCGAAATGACAAGGTGTTAACTAAACAATTGAGTAGACCTAAGGTCGACAGGCTTTGTGGTTAAAACGATGAAAACCAGTAGGTTAGTCTGTCACAGCTAACTTCGTTCAAGCACAGTATCTTAGACTAGTTTACACGCGCAGAAATTAAAAGTCAATATCAGCATCACAAGATTGCTGTCATTATCGGAAAATCCAGACACGTCAAACTGGACGCGAACGCGTGGCAAAAACAAAACAACTTAATAAATGATGTCTTTTTCAAACCTTGAAAACACCACATTAAAATCCAAGCATTTTCAAGGATTTCAAGCACCCATACACTCTAGTTCAAAGTTGTTGCATACCGTCGTCTTCCCTCGTTCTGTGCCCCGTAGGCTACCTAGTGACATAAGTCACGTGACTCATCGCGATTCATTTTTTCTATCAACCGGTGCGAATCGTCACGCATTTGTATCGATTTTTATTCGTGTCACGATGCATCGTTACATCCCTACTGTGGAGCATAACCTAGAATTGTTTTTTAGACTATGCCTACTTAGCCTATTATGGGAAGACAATTACGTGAGTGAGGCTAATTTGTCATGTTATGTTGTTTAGTAGTTGTATTGGAAATCATGGCCTTATTGTAGTAGTTGTTAATTTATGTCAACATCGTTTGAATTGTAGCAATGTGGCTATAATCGCGATTAGCATAATTTTGGTTTAGCCCTTATCATTTTTTGCATTTAGATTACCAACCAACTATATCCTCTTTTTTTTATTGGCCTACTATGTTTGGATTAGATGTAGCTGGCAGTGCAGCAACCTGCCTTGACCAAAAAAAACTTGTAGGAGTGTATATGGGACTTGCATAAATAATAGCTATAGTATATAGAATATAGAACACAATAAAGCAATGTTGAGAAGAGCTAGTCTTATAGAGGAGCTGGTTGGACATTAGCTTATATAAAAAATAGTATTCCCATCATTTGTTTGTACTTGGCAGTAATTGTTTTGTCTATATTATTAGTGGTGTGCCAATATTTCACTGAAACCTTAGAATGTGTAGGCATGGGGCTATGTAGGCCTAAACAGCAAGTTTAGGGGGATTTTGCAATTTGCAAAAATCATTTTGGACAAAACAAAAAAAGGTTGCACTGGGTGTTCTTTCAAGAACCCCCCCGCGCTCCGAGGCTCTCTCTTTTTTGACCACATGTGTGTTTGCATCCCTGCAGTCAGAATGCTCTCTATTGTACAGCAGTAAAAGTTGGTCAGTATGTTGTGGTCCATGGTAAATTTCCGCAGACGTCGCAGAAAGATGAGCCGCTGTCTTGCTGTCTTTGTGATCACACCTATATGGTGTGTCCAGCTCAGATCCTCACTGATGTTAATGCCTAGGAATCTGAAGCTTTTGACTCTCTCCACTGCTGCACTCCCGATGTGAATGGGTGCGTGTTCTTCTCCCTGCAGCCGTCTGTAATCCACTATCAGTTCCTTGGTCTTTGTTACATTGAGCAGCAGACTGTTTTCCTGACACCAAGATGTCATTGCTGCCACCTCTGCTCTGTAGGCACACTCATCACCACTCTTGATGCAGCCGATTATGGTGGTGTCATCAGCAAACTTAATAATGGTGTTGGAGCTGTCAGTGGCTGCACAGTCATATGTGTACAGTGAATACAACAGAGGGCTTAACACACAACCCTGTGGACCACCAGTGCTGAGTGTTAGACTGGAGGAGGTGATGTTACCTAGCCGTACTGCCTGTGGCCTGCCTGTTAGGAAATTTGGTAACACTTTACTTGACGTGTTCATTCATGACACATTCATAACAGCTGTCATGAACTGCACATGAAGCATTCATGACTGATTCATGAACCGTGACTCAACATTCATACCAACACTTTCATGAATGTGGAAGACAAACGACGAAAACTTGTCAAAATAAAAGTCCAACAATCTAGTAATCCATATACAGGGTATTATGAATCCTCACCAGCGTTTGTAAACATCTCATGAATATTTTATGAAGTCTACTTCAAATGTCACTTTACTATACAAGTTGTGAAGTATTCATCATACTGGGAAGTGAACTAGGCTACTGACCATTTGTGGACCTCTGAATGGTTGGACATTCCTGTTTTATATATCTATTTATAGACAATTTTGCATTCTTCAGAGGTTACTATCATAAAATAAACAAACAGACAAACTAAATTCTCCTGGACACTGGACTTCCCCGTTGACTAAGATGTGACATGATCAGGTTGGCTAAAACAAAACAGACAGCAATGCTCCTTTGCGATTGTTGGACTTTTATTTTGACAAGTTTTTGACGTTTTGTCTTCCACATTCATGAAAGGGTTGGTATGAATGTTGAGTCATGCTTCATGAAACAGTCATGAATGCTTCATGTGCAGTTCATGACAGCTGTTATGAATGTGTTATGAACGAACCCGTCAAGTAAAGTGTTACCGGAAATTTAGTATCCAGCTGCACATGGAGGGACTGATGTTCAGGTCTTGCAGTTTCATGATGAGCCTAGATGGTATTATGGTGTTGAAGGCGGAGCTGAAGTCGATAAAGAGCATCCGTACATACGTGTTGTTCTGATCCAAGTGAGAGAGAGCAGTATTCAAGGCCAAAGCTACAGCATCATCTGTAGACCTGTTAGACCTACAGATGGTACGGGTTGAGAATGCTCCTTTCTTTCCCGCACATCGGGAATCCCGAAGGTTCGGGACTTTGTAATTAAAACTGCAAACGCAAGGGGGCAACATAAGACCGGAAAACACGGAAATACCCTAAGAACCCCTAATGTTGGTGACAAGCAGAGAAAAGAGCCATGCTCGGCATTTCAGATTGCAGTTGCAGAGTTATCGAATGTTTTACAGCCTACCCCACAGCTCTCTCACGCGACGTAGCCTATAACTCAGTCAGTCCAGCAGAGATGCCAGAGCAACGTTTTGGTCAATGGAGAGGGAGAGAAATGCTCCGCATATCCGTCTCATTTAATCCGTCTCATTTAATCATTAAAATGAAGGTGATGACTCGCGAAATTAATCAAACGACGTTTCAATAAACCATTGTTGAAATTAATGAAAATGGTTTTAGAAAATCGCCTATAGGCCTATCAGAAGGAAATAGCCTTCAATTCAACCTGAAAGACTCGATAGGCAACCTTGGATTAATTCATTAATTCATTACGGTTACAAGATGGCATTTCCGTGTCCGAATCTTCCGTGAATCTTGTCAAGGCGAAGACGAAAGAGATGGACAAGATGTACATTTAGGCTACATTTATATGCTATAGGAATACTTACAAATGTATAGGCTATTTTAAAACGGAGGCATGTTCATTTTAACCGGCGACGCTGGGTACATGTAGCCTACCCAGCACTTGTTAACACCGATTTTGTCCCCACCACTTTTGATAACTGAAAATAAAATGTATTTAACAGAAATCTCTTTAATACATGCCTATGCTTGTCCCTTTACTTATAACCGTAGGCTATGCATGGAGAAGATCGCGCATTTTGTAACATTGTAACAATGGATGGTCAGATATGAGATAGGGCAGTGAGGGTGATTCATTGTAACCATCAACTAGGAGGCCTAGCTCCGCAAAATAAGTTTCTCGGTATGCGTGTTCATGTTGATTCAGAGATAGGCATAGACTACCTTAGGCTACTGTGCGTCAAGCTATGAGCATTTTATCATGTGGTGAATTAATGACTAACGTCAGTTTAACATGTCAGAACTTTTGATCGGCGTTTCAAGTGCATGCCGCGGCGTGGATAAATAAACTCGACTGACTGAATCCCTTATATTTGTTGGCAAGTGTTAAAGTGTAAGCGACAAGATAAAACGACTAGAGCTGTGGCGCGACTGGTTGAGGCATCTGTACTGCACGCTGGCGACCGGAGTTCGAAATCCACTCCACGAACCTTTCCGGAACCCATTAAGACAAAAAGGCAATCTTTTATTAAAAAAATGAAAGATTTTCTCAGTTTTATGATTTTTTTTATCTTTGCGATGTCTGCTGAAAAGAAAAGTTAATATGTGAATTCATGGTTCAGCTCGCACATACACACATTTTGACATTTACATAATTGTCGAGAGAGAGGGGGAGGGAGGCAGGCAGTCGTCCTCAATGCTGCATATAGGTAGGCTATAATGTCTAGTGAACTGGTTAGACGAGTGTGGGGGAGGGGGAATGATCGCACAAGACAATTGTTCTTCATGAAATGGATAGTCTCACAGACGGCTGTCGATTTTTAAATGTAGCCTACTACATCACTTGCGAAATCGGACGTGGCACATAGCCTAATTATTAGGCTACTGGATTATAGCAAGTCCATATACTTTGTTCATCCTATATGATATGCTTTTCCAATAAGAAAAAATCATCCACAAGGTAGGCTAAGGGTCACGGTAATGCAGCATGCAGGAATGTGTATATATATATATATATATATATATACACACACACACACACACAAAACTTTGTTAAGGCAGCTCCATACAATAGCTGCCGCAGTGCCGCGTGCTCTCCCCGGCCTCCATTTTAAACTAAGGGCAAACCCATTCATTCGTTTTGGGCACGAATGAATGGGTTGGGAGTGTCGCCTGGCTGTGTCTGTCAGCAGACTGCAATAGGCCTACAGTCGGTCTCGAGGGGTTAAATAGCGCAAGTCAGAGCCATATAAAGGGAGAGTTGCGACAACCCGGGTACAGAAAATTCGGTTTGTGACGTGGTTCGTGTAACTTCAAATAGTTCAAAATAGTTCCCGGAAGCGATTGACTGTTCGTTAGAATAACCATCTTTTAACGAGTGTTCGATCCTAACTTCCGGGAACTATTGTTGAGAAAATATGGAACATTAGCGTCAATGGAGTTGTCGCAACTCTCTCTTTATATGGCTCTGGCGCAAGTTACTTGAATTTTAATCTGAAGAAGACCACACGGTCGAAACGTCATTCTTTTGTGCTAAAGAAAAGAAAAGAAAATAAAGAAAGAAGGATTTCAAGTGTGCAAACCTTTTTCCATTTTTTATGATTTACTCTTGTTCTGCACCTTGACCGGGGATGTGCACAAACTTTTTTACTACACTTGAATTTTAAACCAGCTCTTCTCTTACCAGTAGCCTATATCCTATAGCCATACTTTACAGGGTGTCCGCGGGGTCTTAAAAAGTCTAAAAAAGTCTAAAATTACACATTTTCGATTTTAGGCCTAAAAAAGTCTAAAATATAGAGATATTTGCACTGTAAGTCTAAAATTGAGTTTGGGTAATTTAAGACCTACGTTTCAATGCAAAATATCGACAAAGGACTAATGTTTTTTTATTTTGTTTTGCGTCCTTTTCCATGCTGTTGAATGCTGCCCTTAAACTGTATGCAATGCGGGCTAGAATTGCGAAACATGATTGGCTAATTCTTGTAATTGACACTTCTCTGGGCCAATCGAAGGCTAGCACTTGCTTCAGTGCTTAAGTTGAATCTTGAACACAGCGCCAAGTTGACGTTTGGCTACCGCGCTAGTCATTTATGTCAGGGACGACACCGCGTTCGGTTCACAAATATGAACGTAGAGGTAAAGCGGCCCCTTCTAAGTGCATTTATTTCTTGGACCGAACGCCGTGGAGTCCATTATCCCACTTATTCCAGTGTTACCATTTGATTTGTGTTAATTTCCTGTTATGATGTAAACGAAACAGAGACGGTGTAACTAGACAATCTTTGGTTTAAATCGCTAAAAATATGTTGTCTTGTTAGTAGAACTAGGCTACTTTCCACCACATATCAACTTATTTCTAAAGTTCTATCTCTTTTCTATGAACCTTTAGCTTTGAAACATCAATTGCCCTATATGCCATCCAACTAGCTAAAATCAACCACCGTCATGTGCGACAATGTTATGTTCTGAACGTCTACAGCCTGGATGCAACGTGACCGTTCATTTAAACTTCACAACGAGTTTGCCAAATTACGGCCAACAAATTGGATCTAGGTCATAGGTGTGCAAATAACGTTTAATGCACCCTCTGTAGAACGCAGGACGTGCATTGATTTGCATTGAGCTCCATGAGCATCAAACAGACTAATAGGCTAACTGGAAAAAAACACCATGCAATATCTAGCTATGGTGAAGAAGAGTATGTGATGATGTGGGGCTATTTTAATTTCTAAGGCCAAGGGAACTTTATCAGGATGCATGTATCCTGGATCCATGAAATAGCTGGCCTTTAAAAATAAAAACATAGGCATATAAAAAAAAAAACCTCCTGCACCTATGGGAATTGACATTGGGGTCAAAACAGGCCTACTTACTGTATGCCCCCTGTATTTAAGTGAGAAAATGTATTTATTTCAATACATTCTTCATTTTTTGAAGAAAATCCTTGATTTTTACTCATTTTTTTAATTAAGGCATGAAGATGATTTTCTATTCCTCTTTTTAGTCAACTTAAGCATGGGTTCAAATACGTATTCTCCCCTGTGTGTGTGTGTGTGTGTATGTTTGTGTTTACATACATCATACATTTATATGTATTATATATATTAATATAATAATATAATATATAATAATATATATAGTAATATATACATAACCCCCCCTGTCGGACACTGTCACCTTTTTTACGCTGAGGGGTTTGCAGGTCTGGATGCAGTAGCAAGTTTTTGATTCTCTGTGTGCGAGCAAATGTCAATTGACCGCAATCTGGCTTTGTTATTTCTTTTTTTTATTTCGTGAAGGTCTTAAATTTAACCCATGATGGTCTAAAAAAGGTCTAAAAAAGTCTAAAATTGCACTTGTTAAAACCTGCAGACACCCTGACTTTAATAATCAGATGTTATGCTCATTTTTGTAGGCTACACCTCACCGGCAAGCACGCACACAAATGCTGGTTTTGCACATCTACAATATAGGCTAATTGGCCAGGCTATAGGCTATATAATAGGCTTAGGACTGTATTTTGCCTTTGTGCAACTTAGTTGTGCTCAATCTAAATTATTGTCAGTAAGGATAGGTCATATTACCAAATGGCGAACCTCGAACATTATTTAGGATATAGAGCCGTGTCCATTACGCACTACAGTTATTTTTTAGGCTATTGTTTTATTTGAGTGTTTTTGTCTACCATGGCAAACATAGTTGAAACGTTCACTCTAAACTTATGTATTTCCAATCGGCTTTCACAATCAGCTACAGCTGCGCCGATGATCACCATGAAAACGTGCAATGTCTATACAGAACTGCTTTCACTTCCCCGAGTCGCCAACGCAACATGCACAACAATATACCAATATTTAGCAAACACATGTATTTCCAGCTCTCAAAACCGATGAGGTCCAGATCTCAGTGGCCTCATAGCTGCCTACAGCCATGCATAGTAAGCCTAATGATAGCCTAATAGTTATCACATTAATAGCCTACTAATGACCTCATGTCGGAATGGCACGTTGTTTGAAAAAAAATAAATTTAAATACCGCCGAGTGGGGATATGTCGGAATGAACAGCGGATACCAGCTGGGTTGTAAAACATTCGAAAACTCTGCAACTGCAATCTGACATGCCGAGCGTCTGTTCAATACGGAAGAAGACTTTAACTTTACTTAGCCTATATATTTCTTATAACGAAACGTGAAGAAAAAATACGAGGACTGACCATCTCGTTTCTCCGCGTTTCCCCCAATACCATGGCGACAAAGATAAATACATATGATTTGACATTTAAGCTGATTGTTGTCAAATTTGATGATTAAATGAGATTAAGGAGTCGACTATAGACGGATATGCGGTCTTCATCATTAAATGCAGCTGAAATGCGGGTTGAAACTTTCTGCCACCTGGTGGTTGTTTGGGTACATTGCCTTAGCCTCGAAAAAAATCGGCTTGACAGCCTGCGGGATCTCTTCGCGGGTCCCGCGGGAGAAGGTGCATTCTCAACCCGTACCCACGGTATAGGCAAACTGAAGTGGGTCTAATGCAGTAGATAGACAGGATGTGATGTGGTCTTTGATTAACCTCTCAAAGCACTTCATCACAAATGAGGTCGGAGCGAAATGGCGGTAGTCATTTAAACAGCTCACTGATGATTTCTTAGGGACTGGGATGATGGTGGCCCTTTTAAAGCATGTGGGGACAACAGACTGTAGCAGTGAGAGGTTGAAGATGTCGGTTGAATACCTCTGCCAGTTCAGAAGCGCAGGCCTTAAGAACACGCCCTGGGATGTTGTCTGGTCCTGGAGCTTTATGTGCATTCACTCTTCTGAAAGATTTACACACATCTGTCACAGATACCTGAAAAGGGCAGCAGTCTTGCTCTAACAGTACCTTTGACCTGGTCGGTGTCTCAAACCTGGCATAGAAAGAATTCAGCTCCTCTGCAAGACAAGCAGAGGTCGCATCTGCTCTGTGGCTCTTTCCTTTGTAGTCAGTGATGGTCCTTAGCCCACTCCACATATCCCTGGTGTTGGATCCTGTGTAATATGACTCCATTTTTTCTCTGTACTGTCTCTTGGCCAATTTAATGGATTCCCTTAATTCATAACGGGCTATCTTGTACTCACTAGGGATACCAGACTGGTAGGCTGCTGTCCGGGCCTTGAGTGCTGAAGACACCTCTCCATTCACCCATGGTTTTTGATAAGGAAAAGTTTGTACAGTCACTCGTGGTACAACGTCGTCTATGCACTTACAAATGTAGTCTGATACAATTCCAGTGTAATCATCGATGTTATCCGCGGTAGCCCGAAACATACCCCAGTCTGTTGTTTGGAAACAGTCACGCAGTGTAGCATCTGACTGATCTGTCCAGCGCTGAACTGCCTATACACTAATCCAGCGAAACACGGAAGTAACACAAAACCGCCATTACTGCGTGACTGGCTGCTAAGAAATTAGCCCGTTGGTTCCATAGGCGGCTGTTGCAGAGGTTAGCTGTCATTAATACACGTCTTAATACCTTATGTTGTTAATAAATTACCTTTATTGGTAAGTTTTGGCACAGTCTGACATCATTGATCCAATGTTCCCTTTCACCTGACATTTTCTTTCATGAGCGGGATCTCTTGTTAGACATTCTCTGACAGGATGCTTTCATTGAAAAGCACAGGCAAGTGTCACTCGTCACACTCGCAGGCACACAGTAATGGCGATATTCAAGATGGCAGCGCCCATAAAGTTCGCGCTGGATTAGTGTATAAGCTGGCATTAGGAGAACAGATGAATGTTGTGATGACATCCTGTGGACTTTATCTCTGACCACTTTCAAGCCATGGCCTTTTGAAATCTTTATGCAAAAATCCAAAAATGTTTTTTTTAAACCCGGGCGGTTAGAGGGTTAATTGCTGCTATATAAATTTTAAAAAGATTGAATGCAACCCATTTCAAGTATATGTGTTTGTGCATATGTGTAAACAGACACGAGGAGGAGAGACGCAGACGAGAGGAGGAGATGATGCGCCATCGTGACCAGGACGACATGCGACGACAGCCAGACGGCTTCAAGTCCAATTTCATGGACAACGTGAGTAATATCATTGCAAGCCCTTAGGCCTGCCCTCCTTCAATGTTTTTGTCTTGTCTGTCGTCTCTTCAAAGAGCAAGCACCAGTAAATAGCCGTGAAACGGAATCCCATATACCCTGGTGTAGCAGGCGGTTGTCTTCCCCTTTTTCTAAAAAAATTGAAACGTTAGGTCTATGTCTCTCTGGTGAGTACAGACCTAGCATGCTTGAAAGCACTGCCTTCACTGGCGATCGACGGTTCAGTCGCCTTGTGTTTCCTCTCCCTGGTGAACAAAAGTTTTACTGCGCATACTCCAAGACTACCCACCGTCAGCTAAAATATAGGCTGCATTCTGCTGCTGGTGCGAGATGCGGATATATCTGTGCAGTGTAAAAAAAGCATTGCTAACTTATTATTTTCACACTAGGCTACTCTCGTCCACCAAGACCGTGCACAATCTACCTCTCATCAAATGTATGTTTGATAATAAGTTGCAAATTACACTTTGTCTGTCCTGAGTCTTTTGGCTGTGGAAGAAAGTAACAGGCTTAGGGGAGAAAAAGATGTAACTACTCATTATATCCACTCATCTAGAGGCAAAACACTTAATTATGTATCTCCTTACCTGGATAGATACACTGTGCTTCTAAGCAACGAGTAGGCAGGCTTACCTTTTCCCGTCGGTTCTGGCGTTCATGTTCAGTCTGATGCAATCAAGCCGATGGAGGTCTCCGGTTGTTGCTTCTCCTGTGTAAACCGCACCAATTGGAGCCACAGACGGTCATTGACTGTAAACAGGTGTCCAACTGTCGGCTAAGTTTGCATTTGCCCTGAGATCGCTGGAAGATCAGTCAATGCAACGTCATAAGACGTTCGGTGACTTACAGTGATTTCACAATGGATCTACTTTTTCATTGCATCCATCGCTTTTCAGTGTGCCGGTGCTGAAACTCACACTTTAAATGTAAATCAGGTTTCTATGGCTAAGCATACTTGGTTATACAAGGATTTTTACTTCCACCAAGGAGGTTATGTTTTCATCAGGGATTGTTTGTTTGTATGTTTGTCTGTTTGTTAGCAAGACAACTCAAAAAGTAATGGATGGATTTCGATGAAATGATCAGGGAAGGTCTGAAATGACCCAAGGAAGAAAGTATTCAATTTTGGGAGTGATCCGTTTTGCCGTCTGAATTCAGGAGGCGTTTATCAATTTTTGCTTGGCACACAGCACATAGTGAGGTGAAGCACACACTAACCCAGAGAATGCTCAACCACTTCCCCCAACCACATTTTTCCTACTGGCCGGGGATCGAGCCGGTGTCTTGTTTCAGCTTGTCCAAGTAACTTAACTTCTTTTCCTGAACCAGACAGACCAGTTTTGTTTTCTACCTCTTCCGCTAAATCTTAATCTGAGTGTTATTGCAGAGTGTGTCTGCCATTTGAATCAGTAGTTTGATGATTTGGTTAAGCCAATCATGATATTTTTATGGGACAATATATTGTTCCTATATTGTTATTTTCTATGGCTTAATGTTGGTTTATGTTGTAACTGCAAAAAAGTTCAAATAAGGCCCCTCTTCTCCTGGAACTGTGGTGAAGCTTCAGTGTAACTTTTAAGATTGTTGTATTGCCATGTTGTTCATTAGAAGTAAGTCTGTGAATCTAACAATTGATGGATAAAGGAAAAAATGTCTAGCGCAACCTCTGGGTCGGCTATCAAAAAAAAAAAATGTAGCATAGTCTTATCTTCAATGTTTGGCTGTGTCTGTTTCTTGTTTTTTGGCTTGGGTTGGTACTCAAAAACTTTCTTTAGAGTTGGAAGGTCTAGTTTTAGACTACTTTGTATATCAAATGTGTCATCACACCGGCGTATATGTAAGAAAATTCAATTTGATGATGCCCCACTGTATTCATATTTGCCTAAAGTTCATTTTTATGTTGCATCTACATTAAGTCTGTTAAGCACACTATTTTTTGTGGCATTTTCATGATCACATGAGTAGGATTTTGTGGATGCAGAGTTGATGTAGACCAAGGATGGGCAACTTTCATGACGAAGAGGGCCACAATGTTTTTTATCATCACCATCAGAGGGCCAAATGTGGCTGCGCACTTCCGCTAATCTGACATGAGAGAAGCTGCAAAATAATTACCTCTACCAAGGAGGTTATGTTTTCATCTGGGTTTGTCTGTTTGTTTGTTTGTCTGTTTGTTTGTTGGTTTGTCAGCAAGATAACTCAAAAAGTGATCGATGGATTTCAATGAAATTTTCAGGGAAGGTCTGAAATGATACAAGGAAGAAACTATTAGAGTTTAGGTTGAATTACGAGTTGAATAGTTTAGGATCAAATGTATGACAACCAAGGAAGAAAAATACAGTCGTAGGTCTGCGCTCTGAGTACTTTTCTGTTCTAAATAAGAACGAAATATGTGTATATATCTATCTGTATGTTAATTGAACCAACATACATTCATTTATTTTTTTTCATGCTCAAATGTATTTGTCGTTAGGGAGTCTAGACATGATAAAAATATTTTACAGCCTCATAAGTGATAAGTGTTTTTTTTAGTGCAAAGGGCTCACATAAATCACCATTCAATGATGGCACAAAACTGAAAAACAGTGGCCCAACAGTGCAACAACTAGCCTCATTCCCACTCCATTTCCTAACGTCCATAATGAGAGTATAGATGTGATGTAACCTCATGTAACGCCAAGAAGTACTTTCAGTCATGCTTGGTTTGTCTCAGCTTCCCCTCGACATTATTGTGAATGTCAACAATTATGCGTGTCACCATGCGTCGGGACAAAGATAGGCTACCGTTTCAACGTTTTTATCCCCGCCAAGAAGGTTATGTTTTCATCGGGGTTTGTTGATTTGTGTGTTCACAAGATAACTCAAAAAGTTATGGATGGATTTGGTTATTTTCAGGGAAGGTCTGAAATGACCCAAGGAAGAAACGATTACATTTTATTGGGGATCCGTATCACCGCCTGGATGCAGGAGGCGGTTATGTGCTCGCTTGGCATGTTATCATCACCTAAAGCTTTGGCCATTTCCACTACACACCTTAACAGTTTTGCCATCGGACATAGCTTCTTTGCTCTGGCATGCTCAAGCGAAACAGCAAAAGACGCCTTAAGTGCAGATTCCTGTGTAGTTCTGGCAAAAAGTCGCTGTTGGTAGGTGTAGCCTACTTTTGATTTGAGGTTGGTTATGACAGCGGCCCTAGTAGCTCCGGTGTAGGCTTCTTCTGATATCTAACTTTGTGCAAGGTGTTGTAGTGGCGATTTTAAATTGAAATCTTTCATGGCTGATATTTTCTAAGCAAACTAGACACTGGTTTGCCTTAGCATTCTATGAACAGATACTCTGCTTCCAATTTTGACTGAAAGGTATGCTTTTCTTAACACTAGAAGCGCCGCGCCGTTCTGACCCACTTATACCTAGAAGCGCCGCGCCCCGGTCATTTGACCGCTTTGACGACCTACTAGAAGCGCCGTGCTGTTGTGAACTACTTAAAGCGCGGCGAGGCGGTCAAATGACCGCTGAGTCCTTAGACTGGGAGGCTTTTACTTACACATAATGATCGCAAGATGGCGCTTCGTGCACGAATGAAATCGTTTGGTCATAAATTCAGTTTGCACTAAGCCATGTCATTCGTGTCAGACCGCGTTGTTGATAATCTGTGGTTGTTTGTTTCATTATGACATACAGCACGTTTGAGTTATCTGTTAATGTATTTGTGTTGATTTGTGTTGTTAAAAACTTTGGAAGAGTTCTTGAACAAACCTTAAGCAAACTTGACTTTCAACTAAAATGCTCTAAAAGTGAATGTGGCTAGTTCTAATTCACTCCCCAAATTCACTTCTATTCATTTAATAGGTAGCCTATGTTCGCGCTGCCGAAAATGATCGGACCTGGTCACCTGGAACAAAGAGCCTAATAGTCTGGTTTCAATTACACAGTAGCCAGGATTTCATGCCGCATTTTACAGGCTACCGTGGCTACTTTCTAAAACAACTTTCATTCATTTAGGGAGAAGATCTAGGGTCTAGCTACATCGGAGGGAGGGAGATAGAGAGAGCTATGCTGAGCAGGCATAGGCGTGAGAAGTAGCATAATTTAAAATAATGAGTGAATGATATTCTCTGTTTTGCGAATGTGTAGGCTATGTTTGCGATGTCTGCTGAAAAAAAAGCTAGGCCTATTGTTTCTACAATTTAAGCTAACTTCTATGTGAATTCGAGATTCAGCATTGAGACACACATTTTCTCCTAGTTAACAAGCAGAGTCGTAGCTCACTGGTTAGAGCTTCGGCTTGATTTCAATTCAATTTCAATTTAATGTCGCTTATAGAGCGCCAATACATTACACATGTCTCAAGGCGCTTTACAGAGTGTTAGACATTCAAAGAGAGCCCATGAGTAACAGGGGCAAGGAAAAACTCCCTAGAATTGGAGATACATATAGGAAGAAACCTCAGACAGACCCACGACTCAAGGGCCCAACCCATCTGCCTTGGGTCAGTTACAGTACAGTCATTTGTAGTTTGAAAGTTACAATGACAATGAAAGTTCAAATAGTCCAGTGTAGGGAATAAATTGTCCATTAGTAATCCATTAGTTATTTCTGAAGGTGATGGGTCGCTGGGATCCGAGGGCCAAAGATTCGGGCAGGGAACCACAGCAGGCGATGTTAGGGCAGTCATAGGGATGGCGAAGGCAATGGCGATGGTAGGGCAGTCAGAGGGATGTGACTTCAGGTGTGATGAGGGACAGGCACAGAGATGGTTGATGGCTGGTAATGGTTTACCTCACAGGTGAGGTATAGGGGAAAGGGAAGAGAAATAGAGTGTGTTAGTATTACTGTAAGTCATATTAAGTATTAATAAGTATATCAATGGTGATATAAATGGTTATACTATAGAGGGTTTACAAAACGCTTTTACACACCTCTTTTGTGGGGACAGGTGCGTAGGAATAGGTTACCCAGTTAAACCCGAAGAGGCATCCCGCACATCGTCCACCACGCATGCAAACATCCACCCACCCACCACGCACGCAACATCCACCCACCCACAATGCCCCCCCCAATGCCCCCCCCCCCCCAGGCGAACCCACACACCACCCCTGAACCGCGCGTCGGAGCAGCATGGCTGAGCATGGCCAGCCAGAGTCCGCCCACAGGCGGCGCCACCCATCCGCAGACACCCCCCACCACCATCCGCGAGCAGAGAGAACGGGGCCCGCGCCAGCCCCACCCCAACCACAACACCACGCGAACACACACCACGGCCCGACCAGGACACACAGTCTGATCCGCCCCGCCGCCCAAGGGTTGCTGGTTCGATCCCCAACCTATTCCTGACGGAAGTTCTTTTGAACAAGGCATCAATAAAGTAGGCTATATTTATATTCTTTTCGATTCACATAACTACACGCACGCTGGCGAATTCGAACATTCTGAAACGCGCATATGCGATGAAACATGATTGCGCATTCTTCCACGGGTTGCCTAAACAGCCAGCTTACAGCCTAGTCTATGCAGGGGACAGATAGATGGGGTGGGGGTGGGGAGGCAGTTCCTCAATGCCTCGGTGATATCTGTAGCCTAAGTATCCTAGACGAGTGTATGGGGGAGGGGGATGATCGGTTTCAAATAGGCTGCAATGGATAGTGTGTTGTATAGACCCCGAAGTAGTCAGGGAGCCATGGGGTCAGACCTGGCTTTGTCGGTTAAAGTTTTTTTTTTTTGCAGAATCTAGTAGACATGGGGTACCTGTTTAAGATTTAAGAGGGTGCCCGGTGATATCCCTTGGGCAATTTCGTATATTAAGCCTTTCTTGTCCAATGTGTTGACTATAAGGCGGATATACTAGGTGAATAGGGTAAAAAAATTAACAAGCAGATATCACTATGAAACTTCACCAGTTGATTACTTAGATCAATATGAAAAATAAATGTATTACAAGTTTTCTGAAATGTAATGTTTGAATATGCAAATTAGGTATGATGTAATTAAATATGCGCTGATTTGCATAAACGTAAAAAGATCAAATCTGAACATTGGATAAAGCCAGTTTCAATTTTTTTTCTTTTCATTTTGTTGACATAAGAGATGAAAAGTATTTTAGAGAGGGAATTATGGATATCTCATTTAGTTATTCAGTAAATCAGAAAATACTATACCAGCCTTTAAAAAATCCATTTTCGCCATGTTTTTTGGAATAAAATGTCATGTAAATCAGGCTAAGAATAATATATCAACAAACCCCTCTGCAAAATCCTTCTAAACATTGTTAGGTATAAGACTGAAAAGTTTGGTGTATGTAGATGCTTGTGAAGTGGAGATTTTGTTCTCCGAGTGAGAGAGGAAACTCATCCATATCCGCCTTATATTCAACACATTGGACAAGAAAGGCTTAATATACAACATTGCCCAAGGGATATCACCGGGCACCCTCTTAAATCTTAAAGAGGTACACCTACTCTACTAGATTCAGCAAAAAAAAAAACTTTAACCGACAAAAGTGAAGTGTTCCTTTAAGGTTCTCGTGAGCTTTTGGCAGACCAGACCAGTCACTAAGCCATGGGGTCAGGTTGCAACCAACCCAGGTCAGACCTGGTTTTGTTGGTTAAAGTTTTTTTTTTTGCTGAATCTAGTAGAGTAGGTGTACCTCTTTAAGATTTAAGAGGGTGCCCGGTGATATCCCTTGGGCAATTTTGTATATTAAGCCTTTCTTGTCCAATGTGTTGAATATAAGGCGGATATGGATGAGTTTCCTCTCTCACTCGGAGAACAAAATCTCCACTTCACAAGCATCTACATACACCAAACTTTTCAGTCTTATACCTAACCATGTTTAGAAGGATTTTGCAGAGGGGTTTGTTGATATATGATTCTTAGCCTGATTTACATGACATTTTATTCCAAAAAACATGGCGAAAATTGATTTTTTAAAGGCTGGTATAGTATTTTCTGATTTACTGAATAACTAAATGAGATATCCATAATTCCCTCTCTAAAATACTTTTCATCTCTTATGTCAACAAAATGAAAAGAAAAAAATTGAAACTGGCTTTGTCCAATGTTCAGATTTGATCTTTTTACGTTTATGCAAATCAGCGCATATTTAATTACATCATACCTAATTTGCATATTCAAACATTACATTTCAGAAAACTTGTAATACATTTATTTTTCATATTGATCTAAGTAATTAACTGGTGAAGTTTCATAGTGATATCTGCTTGTTAATTTTTTTACCCTATTCACCTGTAGTATAGGCTATCCGCCTTATAGTCAACACATTGGACAAGAAAGGTTAATATACGAAATTGCCCAAGGGATATCACCGGGCACCCTCTTAAATCTTAAAGAGGTACCCCTAGTCTACTAGATTCTGCAAAAAAAAAAACTTTAACCGACAAAGCCAGGTTCACCTAAATTATGGCATTTGGCTCCCGGACTAAAGCCATTTGCTTTGAGAACGGCTGGCTAATGAAGTTGTTGGCTGGCTAGCTGGCTCAGCCAAAACCTTAATGCAGCCGCCACAGTTTTCATGACTGATAATGGCTTTAGTTGCCACTTCATGTCTACAGATGTGTATATTGTATTAGATATCAACACACAATGTTATTGTATTGTTTTGGACAACGTTCTGCACGTTTCACAATGTAGACTGCATGCGTTCATTGCGTTGTGAACAGCGCAGCAATCTCTGGAAAGGAAACGGTGGAAGTCGCATCAGTAGGCTAGCTAATAGCCTATCACGTTCAATGCTGTAAATCCATCTGTTCCAGAATATTTGGTTCATATCATCAATCTTTGGTTTTGGTGTTTGTGCAACCGGGCCCTGACGATTTAACAAAAGTCTGAGTAGCCCTACGTAGGAATTAGGAAAGTAGCCTATGTAAGGTGAGATCACAATCAGGCTACTTTGTTTGCTGCTTTTCCCCATGTCATTTTCATTGGTCGTCAACTCACTGGGAGTCCTGTGTGTCGTAGCAACGAGCACAATACTGATGTGGTGTGTCCAGTGGGAAAATCTCATGTAGGCCTAGTTTCTAGGCTATCGTTTATTTTTTCGCGTGTCACTATGATATAATTATTTTTAGATGCAAAAAGTCTAACTGGCTTTGTCAAAGTTTGTCAGTTGGCGGCAGAAAATGATTGGCTGGCGAAATTATTTTTCGTTAATGGTAGGCCTAAACATATTGCGATTCATCCGTTTATTTCAGATCGGTTGTTATTAAAAACCATTAACAAAAAATAATTGTTCATCGACGTTGAAAAACGGTCAATAAATTCTATCGATATAAGATTTTGCATTTCGCTCCTGCCGAGATGTGAACACGGGTTTCCGGCGTTGCAAACAGGAGTGTTAACGCTGCGCCAATTGACATTATACAACAAGTGCGTTAGGATAGGTCCTTGACTTGACGTAACTCAGTCAGTCCAGCAAATATGTAAGAAAATGCTTATACATTAGTCTGAGCTTTAAAAGATAGCCTACAAATAGAATATAAGATGTACAACTATGAATGTACGTAGGCATACGCGCCCTACGTACATAAATAGGCTACGACGAAAATTACACATGTAGGCCTGTCGCAACGTTTTCAAAACAAACTCGCATTTTACCACTGTAAATCGCCTCCATAGACTATGCCATGTAAATTAAAAATAGTTATTAAAATAAAGCACATATATAATACATGTTGCACATATATAAACGATATGTTTTATGGTAAAATATTATTCTCATGCCCGACTGACAGGAAATCCTTGCGACATCTGCTGTGAGAAAAGAGAATAGCAGCCTGAACAAAAATGGCCGAACGCGAGACAACATAGTGTTGTCACATAAGTGAGCGCAAAATAGCTCTAAACTAGCTTGTACCGGTGTGCTTTTGATCATGTAAAAATTCTGGGTGACAAAACACGCGTATTTAGGAAAAGTCGTGAACGTAGGGTCCTGGAATTTAATCGAGTGAAAAGATTTTTTTTTTTTTGTAATCGCTGCGGTCAAATGACCGCAGCCCGGCAGTTCTAGGTATATCTAGGTCAAACCCCCACGGCGCTTCTAGGAATACGCGTCAGCGGTCAAATGACCGGCGCTTGGCGCTTCTAGTGTTAATCAAGTTTTCTTTTTGTTTGCACTGCTCCTCCTCGCCGATGGTAAAAGTCAGAGGCCCCGAGATTGTTTGCACATTTTTATTACAGTACAAAATGATCATCTACGGGCCGCCAGTTGCCCAATCCCTGATGTAGATTGTGAAATGACTTGAAATATTGAAAGTGTGCCTGTTAGGTGTGTATGATTGTCCAGCAGAGTGAATCTATGTCTTGCTGGTATGTCGTCTTTTCCTGTAATGGAAACATCTTATAACCTGTCCAAATTAGGTAACAGTTGGCTCATTAAGTGAAGCATAGATGAAAAAGTTCTTCTTTCAGCCAGATTTGAAAGCAGTCCCCATACCAGACGGGCACCAGAACAGCCTGATGGTCATCATGCACTTGCATAAATCCTACTGCTACTACTACAGGAAATTGACCTTATGACGTATTTGGTCACAGCTTGGAACCCTGATTAAGCAAAGGACCTACTAACCTGATTCACTTTCATTAACATCTTGAGATACAGTACAGCCAAACTTCTCTGCCCTGATGTAATTTTGTGGCAAATTGCTCTTTGAATAAACGTAGAGGCTGTATCACACTCTTATGTTGTGATAATGTTTGAAAGCGTTTTTAAAGTTGACTCAATATTATGGATTTTAGTCGGCAAAGACTTTAAAGGAGAAATCTACGGGGGGGGGGGGCGTGACCAAAATCAAGTAGCTGCAGCTAATGGCCAGTATTTTCCCAGTGAGCTACAAGGATACAAGGACTTATATTTGTCACATGCATATCATGACCAAAGCAAAGAATGCAGTGAAATGTGTCAGTTCCTTCGCTACTGTATTGTTTCTGTAGGTCTGGGGCATCATCTAACATGCCTTTTTGCCTTAAAACAGACTCAAAATGTCATTAAAAGGTCTGTGCAACATGAACAGTCCTTATGTGACAAAACGAAGCATTTTCAACTCATTAATTGTTTGAATTAAATGTTTGTACGGTCACATCTGTACACTATTCGTTGTTTCCATGTAAAGATCAACCGGATTCCTGTTTTAAGTGTTCTGTTTATAGTTGTAGTATTTCTTTCCTGTTAAATATGATGTATCTCATAGACAGACAGGGTCCATCTATAAAGGCTGTTTTTGTGAACCAAGTGATCAAATCATAGTGGGTTTTTTGTCTGTGCTTCTTCAGCATACCTCCTTTGCATCCATCTGAGCTGAAATATAAACCTGGAGAGTAGGGCGCATCAAGTGCCCCTCTTTCTCTCAAAAACTCTTCTATGGTGTATAATATTATGCCATTTGATGAATAAACAATAAATATGAAGTTTGGTGAAGATTGATAATGATCTAGGGGCACCACAATGCACCTGAAGTTTGACAATATGGGCGATTTTGGTTATTTTCCAATAATTTTCTTTACACTACATTTAAACTTAATGACATATCTAGCTTCTGTTTAAAAAAAACATAACAGCTGCATGTATTTTGAATGTCTAACATTTACATTTGTTGGTGAACATTGTATACATTTACAGCACATAGGCATATGAGAGGCATATGA
The DNA here is from genome assembly GCF_963854185.1 of Sardina pilchardus. NCBI lineage: Eukaryota > Metazoa > Chordata > Actinopteri > Clupeiformes > Clupeidae > Sardina > Sardina pilchardus. The sequence continues at coordinate 29,326,968 of NC_085016.1, read as the reverse complement.
GAAACCTTCAGTCAGCAGTACTTCCTCCAATCTCTACAATTTGTGGTCGTAGCTGACTGGAGCCTTGAAAGTCAGGATCAACTTGAGAAGAAGTCTCTGGAATTGGACAATTTTTGACCTCCCCAACAATGCCACAGCTTACTATTTCTGCTTGAGATTTTCTCAGCTCCTCTTTCTCCCTTCTCTGCCTTTTCTTGCTCTTATCTCATATACATACTGCTCAAAAAAATACTTGTTCATAGCAGTATAGGATCAAGTAAGTCACACTTGTGGGATATTGATTTGGCCAGTTATGCAACAGAGGTGGTTGTGAATCAGGTTGACCTGCTTTGATGTCAGCAAAATTTACTGCAGGTGTACTAGAGGGCCAACTGTGAGACGACCCCCAAAACAGGAATGGGTTTACAGGTGGTGGCAACTGGTAATTTTTTCATCTTTATCCTTCTTGACTGATGTTTCACTAGTTTTGCATTTGGATAGGGTCAGTGTTGCTACTGGTAGCATAAGCCCTATATCTGGAGCCTACAGAGGTTGCACAGGTAGTCCAACTCCTCCAGAATGGCACACCAATGTGTTCCATGGCCAGAATGATTGCTGTGTCTCCCAGCATAGTCTCAAGAGCATGGAAGAGATTCCAGGAGACAGGCAGTTGCTCTAGGTGAGCAGGGAAGGGTGGCAGAAGGTCCTTAACCCAGTAGGAGGACCAGTATCTGCTCTTTTGTGCAATGAGGGACAGTAGGAGCCCTACTATAGCCCTACAGAATGACCTCCAGCAGGTCACTGATGTGAATGCCTCTGGCCACACTGTCAGAGACAGACTTCATGAAGGTGGCCTGAGAGCCCGATGGCCTCTAGAGGGACCTGTGCTCACTGCCCAGCACCGTGGAGCTCAATTGACATTTGCCATAGAATGCAAAATTGGCTTTCTTTTTCTTTTTTGTACATATCCTCCTGAGATCCGGAATTTTTTTTTTTTTAATTTTGTGATTTTTTTAGATGATTTAAGTATTTTGGTCTAAAGAAACAGCAAAAAAAAAAATCCAAAAACGTTCTTAGTTGCTGTGTTATCAGATGTCCTCTGCAGTGGACATTGGGACTATCCGAATGTCCTAACCCTATGGGAATTATGAATGTGTAGTAATAGTATTGCATTAAAGTCAATGGAGTGTTAGGGTATGTGAGGTATTACAGGCAAATAGGTGGCCAAGAATGGCTTTGCTCCCCCTCAAGTGTTTTTAACATAGCTTTCAGAGATGGCTACTATAATGAAGTATTGCCATAATGTCTGAATAAGCATTCAGACGGCCATAATAATGAGCCTGGCTCAATGGTGTTGCAGCCAGTCTGCATACATGGCACACTGTAGAGCTAGGTTTTAGAGTAGGAGGGTTACTACACTCTCCCTTTAATAAACATGTGTTGAAGAAGTGCAATGGCTTGCTGTGAGGGCATCAGAGAGTATACACACCATGATAGGGACTCTCATAATTTGACCTTTGACCCCTGTGCCACAGACCCAAGAGATGAATGAAATGTTAGTGGTCAGGGCATCCTAGGATGGCAGAGGTACACTGAAGGGAAGCTTGATGGATAAATTGCAAATGTGAAAGCACTTATAGGAGTGGCAAATAATAATTTACAGGTAAATGGAGTAATCAGTTACCCAAAATACACCTTTTTACAAATTGGGTAATGTACATTGAGGCAAATTCACCTATGATGTACCTATTTCTTAATAAACCTTAAAGCTCTAGCTTACACACTGCTTCTGGGGCTGTATTGTACCTTAAGGGATCTCCTTTTATCCTGTATCTCCTTTTATTTATTAGAAATAAGTAGAAAAGCCCTTGTTGCCTCACTCAACCCTCTACTAGTGTTGCTTTCGTCAACGAAAATTATGACTAAATATCGTCGTCAACGAACTTTTTTCACGTGACTATAACGAGACGAGACGCAACGTAAATGCTGGCCATGTGACGATGACTATAATTAAATTTATAAGGCAATATCGTTGACGAATAAAAACGAGACTAAATGTGCTTTACAAAATAAAAACCATGCTAACATCTCTGTTCATTTTCGAAGACCAGAAGGACAGGAATGTTATAACTTTATTTTGTGTCGTTTAGTCGTGTTATTAGTTTGCAGTATTTCTGTTTCCTGCGTCTCACTTCAGGGCGCATCAGGTTGCATGGTCTGATTATCATACCAGAGGACCGTTTCTCGCGTGGGCCTGTTGGTCATATCCGGTGCTTCTGTCACTCATCTGATCATATTTGATCATGTAGCAAAGGAGCGGTAGATGTATAGCCTATCGTTATCGCTAATAGAAGCTAGGAAATATAGGCTACGTTCAGTCCGTTAGATTGGCAACCCTCTCAGTTCAACTTTGCACTAGGCTACTTATCTCACCTCCGCATGTAGATCTACTTCAGATGAAAATGTTAACAGGCAACTGCAGATTTGATTAGTGTGTAAGCTTCTGTCCAGCTGATGCTGGCGCTGTCATATAGCCTACAATAATAACCTTATTCCACCGATCAGCAACGAAGTTCTAATCATAGGCTAGACACATTTTTAATGGAACCTTGGCTTTTAGTAGGCTATCTAATGTTGTGTAGGAATTGCAAGAAAACTATTGAAAACAATTCCTTACCAACCACACAAGTGCGCGTGTGTCGTTTATTTAAACGGTAGAAAAACTGAATCAAAGACGGTGCTGTTCATCAACAAAATCAGCATGGAGTTAAAACGTAATTTAAAGTCCCACGCATTTAAAGGGGCAGCGACCAAAGGCATAGGCCTGTAGCCTACCAAAACTGAGTGATGAACGTGAAATGCGTTTTATAGGCTACAGAACACTGCATTAAGATGACAACTGTGTGTAACCACACTTAGGCTACCTTGTTAATGGTGAAATAGCATCCACATTTACAGCATTCAATAACCTAAGGACAACTTGATCTTAAGTTAAATTGTTCTCAGAAAAGGAACAGCAGGTCTACAGAATATTCCAAATAGTCCTTTCATGGTGACAGGGGGATACCAAACTCTGTGTAACATGATTCCATTGTCAATGTTCAGTGCCTATGTAACCTGTAATATTTGTAATTTTTGAATCCATGAAAATTAACCAAAATGTATCATATCCTATTAAAGGGGTAGTTCAGAATTTTGGACATAGGACCTCATTTCCAGGTTAGCCAGTGTGATATTTATCAGTGGAGACCGTTATCTGCACATTTCATCCAGTCCTATAGTTTCAGAGTTCGCTGGTGCTATAGATACAGACGGTTAGAAGGTTGCCGCCCATATATCTATGGTTGCCGCCCCCTCTGTGGGGGAAAACATGCTAACATCGCACAGTGAAAGTGAATGGGCGAACTCGCTAACAGTTACACTTTATATATTCGTTTTACTTTCAAATGCAGCTCTGCTTGTTTCTGAACACAATGATGTGAAGGAATTGTGTTTACCTAACTGTCCAGTGTATGCTAACAACTTAACTCACTCTCAGTTTCCCAATTTTGATGACAAGCTTCGCTGGAAGCTAATATTCGATGGTAGCTTCATTAGGCTGCTAACTAGCTAACTTTAATATCATCAGTTTAACATAACCAACGTACACATTACGTATTAAAACTATTCCCACGGACATTGTAGGAAATGTACATTAATGTGAGAATACATTTAGATGCAACTTATGTGTATGTGGTGTTATGCCATAAGACTTAGCTTGCTATACCGAGCTACTCAGTCCGGCCATTGACACCAGTTCTACAATGGGTGTACTCGAGACAGTTCTGGCTATTTAACTGGAATTAGCAAAATGAGGGAACTTAATGTTACTCTTAACCTCGGTGATACAGAGATAACTATCAGTCCAAACGTGGTTTAGCCGTTTATTGATCTTTGTTAAAATATTTAATCTTTTTAAAGGTGTTTTCTGTACTCACACCGTCCACCTCCATTAGATTGCATGCAGTGGAAACTAATGTTTTCTCCCACGGGGATGTTTCAGCCATGGTAACCACGGTAACTGGGGGCGGGAACCATGAGTATGACGAGATGCCGTCTGTATGTATAGTGCCTGCCACTAAAAACAGTCTTACCCAGTCTATGGAGGAACAACCCCTTAAAATAGAATTGCATTAATAAAAATATGCTAAAATCCAATTTTCATTGACTAAAACAAGACTAAAAGTAATTCGTTTTTGTCAACTAAAACTAGACGAAAATAAGACTAAAATGCTCATACTTTTAGTCGACTAAAACTTGACTAGACTAAAAGAGTATGAACGTGACTAAAACTGATAAAAACTAAAATGACAGCTTGACACAAAGACTAGACTAAAACTAAAACCAAAACAGGCCGCCAAAAACAACACTACCCTCTACCTTCTAAAATGTAGAAATTGGTTAAAAAGCAGGGGGTACTAAGTCCCGATGTCCACTACAGTAGACATTGAACAAAAGTGGTGTTTTGAAGGTGTTAAAATGGCTGGATCTTTCTGAAATCTCTCTGAATTCAAGTTGAGACTGTCATTTTTATGACACAAATTGACTGTGTGCAATAAAACACATAATAATGACCACAAATGGTCAATTACCTCTGATGTTGCCATGAAATGAAAAAAACTCATTAGCCGCCATTTTGAAAATAAAATTTGTGAAATCTGTTAACCCAACCCACATAAATGTGGTATCACCAGAAAGCCCAGGATGTCCTCTTGAGAGTACAAAAGGATTGAAATAGTTGACATGAATGGTATTTCATTCATAAGACTTAGACTGATGTCCCCTACAGAGGACAAAAGTGAATGGCCGGGTCTCAGGAGGATATGCACCAATTGAATGGAATGAAAGTGTAAACTCCCCGTGTTCTAGGGATGCAACGGTTTTCAATAATTTATTGAACCGTTCGGTTTGGCCTGTTCGGTTCAATAGACTCACCTAAACCGCAATATTTCGGTATACGCGACATTAAACTTTTTATTTAATACAAGGTTATTGCGCGCGCGTAGCCTGGGAGCGATAGAGAGGAGTGCTTAGGACCCGGGGGATGCGTTTTCTCTGACTGTTCAGCTTGCCTCTCGTCAACCTTGCAACAACCAATCAGAATTTTTCTGAATTTCCCAAGAGCCAATAAGCGCGTTGAAATGCAAATGAAGGAGTCATGTGAGAAGAAACAAACTTTACCGGCGGCTGCATGATCATGGCGACATTTGAAGTAGCCCACGAACAAGGCAAAAAGACCGTCAGTAAACAAAGCACAGTGTGCATTGCAAGCACTGCTTCACAACGATCACCTAATAAAGGTAACACATCCAACATGTCGGCCCACTTGCGCCTTCATCACCCGGCTGTAACCTTAAGTGGAGCAGCACGGAGAGTTAGTTTGCCACCGAAAACCCAACCATCCATTGCTGCAGCCTTTCGACAACAATATTCCTATAATTCCCAAAGACATAACGAATACGACGGCGTATTAGGGCCACGTATATATACTTTGTAAAGACGCAAATTTGCCACTTTAAAAGGTCGAAAATTTGCCACATTATAAAGTCTGTGTGTAACAGTGTAACCGGTGGTTTCTGCCCTGCGTTGATTGCTCGCTAGAGTAGCCTAAGAAAGCGTGACGCCGACACAGCTGAGTGTATTCTCTTTTTGATAGTTTACTGGAAAATATTGTAGGGATGGGAGGTTATAGGAGATGGGGAGGCTGACATGTCATTCCAAACTCGGCTCATTTATTTTCCTGACGTTGTACATGCTAGGCTACGGGCAGCGGGAGGTGTCCACTCGAAAAACAATAAACTCACTGCTAAATCAGTCAATCGCTCGTCCACTCGTCAATCACACAACTCTCTCACACACACACGCACACACACACACACACACGACAGGAGACACAGGGGAAACAGACACTTTGTGAAGTGGCAAATTTGCCACTTTCTTCTTGGAATATTGCCCCCCCCTGACATCAGGTTGCAATAATGTTCATTTCATTGTTCTAATATTTTTAATGCTGCACTGCACTTTTGTCTATGTTTACATTTTTTACGTTCATAAAAGAGGACAGGGCAGGCACTCCCAAATCAAATATCCATTTGAAACTACACATAATACTACCTCACCAATTATTTTGAGAAGATTTTCAGAATTGTTCACTACTTTTTTGAGGGTGTATAACAGTTAAGTATTTTCTTTAAATGTGTGAAGAACAGTGAGTTTATTAAATAAATAACTACACATTACTTTATGCTGCACTGCACTATGGATAACATTGCCTGTTTATGACAGAAGGCAATGATGGTGTTCTTTTCTTTTAATACATTTTTGTGATTCTGCTTCATCTGTGTCAGGCTATGCATTTAGTATTTTCTCTGCAAGTGTAAGTAGAAGCACATTGTTGATTTGAAATAGAAAAGGCAAATATAGCCTCCTGTATGCTAGAGCCAAGATAATATTGATATATTGAAACCGAACCGTTACCGTGGCCCAAAAACCGTGATACAAACCGAACCGTGGCAAAACTGTACCGTTGCATCCCTACCGTGTTCATATTGTTTTTATTTATTCTTTATTATTTTGTATTATTATTATTATTATTATTATTATTTTATCTTTTCATTATACCAAAATGTACATATACTGTAACCATAGGCCATAAGCTGAAGATATATCCCTGGAATGTACACATTTATTTGCCATAATAAAGAATAAATTACAAAAAAAAAGAATGCAAAATTGGCAGGTCTGCCACTAGAGCCCTGTGCTTTTCACAGATGAGAGCAGGATCACCCTGAGCACATGTGACAGACATGAAAGGGTCTGGAAATGTCGTGGAGAACATGATGCTGCCTGCAACGTCATTCAGCATGACCGGTTTGGTGGTGGCTTAGTGATGGTCTGGGTAGGCATACCCATGGAGGGATGCACAGACCTCTGTGGGCAAGACAACGGCACCCTCACTGCTCTTAGGTATCTGGATGAAATGTTCTGACCCTGTACTGGTGCAGTGGGCTTTGGGTTTCTCCTGGTGCACAATGATGGCCACATGTGGCGAGATTGTACAGGCAGTTCCTAGAGGATTAAGGAATTGATATCATTGACTGTCCCCCACACTTCCCTGACTTAAATGCAATAGAACACCTCTCAGAGATTATGTTTTGGTCCATCCAACACCCTTCTTTCATTTCGTAACACATTTACCAGTCCATATCAGCATAGATATCCAGCATGATATATCTGATGTGTTTTCAAAGCGTTCCTTTTATTTTTTTGAGCAGTGTATTTCCTCTTATGTTTGCCTTGTCTGCTCCTGATATGCCTTCCTGTCTGTCTTCATGGACTAGAAAAGCCCTGATGAACTTTTCTGCTTCATGGTGCCACATGGTTCTTTGACAGAAACTTTTTTTACGTATATTTTTTTGGGCATTTTCATGCCTTTAATGGACTGTCGGTGGAGAGCGCAGGGGAGAAAATGGGTGGGATCCGGAAATGACCACGGGCGCGGGACCCGGGTCGCCAGCGTACGGTGTAGGCGCCCCAACCAGTTGCGCCTTCATCGTGAAGACAGTCCATGAAAACAGACAGGCAGGCATTCAAAATACATGCAGCTGTTATGTTCTTTGTAAACAGAAGCTAGATATGTCATTAATTGACGTTATTAAGTTTAAATGTAGTGTAAAGAAGATTATTGGAAAATAACCTAAATTGGCCATATTGTCAAACTGAAGGTGCATTGTGTGGTACCCCTAGATCATTAGCAATCTTCACCAAACTTCATATTTATTGTTTATTCATCAAATGGCATAATATTATATTTAATTATATTATCCACCATAGAAGAGTTTTTGAGAGAAAGAGGGGCACTTGATGCGCCCTACTGGAGATGCACATTTGATAACCTGTGATAGCTATGGCAATGGTATGCATGTCTAAATGTCCTAATCAAAATGCATCAGAGGCCATCTGCATTTTACTTAAAAAGTACATCGAGAAGTTTGTAATATGTCAGACTATGTAGAGTGTCAGAAACATTTGTAAATGTGTTAATAGCTTTGAAAAAAATACTGTCATTCTTTGCATGCAGTAGTGTGTTTCTGATATTGATGTATAATTTTACAATTGCCTTTTTTTCTCCTGCTGTTTCCGCACGGAGAGACCTGCGGGGATTCTGCGGTGATTCAGATGTAACCTAAAACAACTCTTAGCCATTAGCTGACTGGTTTATGGAATCTTTGTTTGGGCTCCCAAACATAAAGTCAAAGTCCTCACAAATTGGTGATGCCAAAATATTTTTTCCAAAAGCTTAAGAATTTATATCCATTATCATATTGGAAATTGCTACATGGAGTTTCAGGGTATGTGCTATGTGCGTTTGTTCACAAATTTAAGGGTTTGAAAGTGGACAAGTTGGTATCTTATCTGATTTGAAATTGCTCTACTTGTCAACCAATGTGTTTTTAAAGTTACATGGGTGTGTACCACATAATCTATGCTGGGGATTTTAATTGGCTAAAAGCTACAGTGAACCTTACAATTGTGATCCTCCTAATCTGAATCAGTGCAACCCTGAGTGGCTAACAAATCAAAATAGCTGGACAATGACCTATGCTAAGAGGACTCATATTTGCATATTGTGACATCACCAACTCATTCTGATGCATGTTATATAGACCACAAACAAATTATAAAATCTTATTGAAATCTTAGTCTAATAGACCGATTTACACGTAATAAACAATGGAGCTGAAAACATTTTAACTTGAGGCAACACGGTCACCGTTAGACTAATGGGGAGAATGGATGTGAAATATAGGCCTATGGGCACAGTTCTTCAACTAGGGGGCTAATAGCCTTGGCGCTTCAACATTATTGAGTTGAATTTGTATTGGTTATTTGAAGTAAAAAAAAAAAAAAAAAATATTTGAGTCGGCCCTAAATTGACAGTCGGTCGGGTTACCGTAAACAACATTTTTTTTAAGGATGGCCTTATGTCACACAGTCACCATTCTCCATATGTTTTGTGCTTTGGTGGTAGAAAGTTCCATTTGTACCTGAGAGGTACACTTGAGAAATAACATAACTTTAAAGATTACAGTATGACTGATATAGGCTAAGCCTATATTGCTTGTTTATTATAAGTCATTGAGTTCCTATTGTTGAGTTTATATTGAGTGCATGGTGGGAAATACAGTGTTGTTGCAGTATTGTAAATAATGACCCTGCAAGATTCCTAGTTGTTGCTAATTCACTTAGTCTGTGAATACCTTACATTGACACCCCCCATATTGAATGTACTACTGAAATCTTGAAATATCCCTACCATGGTTGGTAGGTTATTTTAATGGTATATTGTATAGATAATATATAGTGGTGGTGGTGTGCTGCCCAGCAGCCTGTAGAGAATATTAACCTAATGATGGGGAACAAACCAATGCTTAGAACTTCCGTCTTTATTGTCCCATCACATGATTATGCTTTTACTGTATGAAGTGACATACAGCAATATATAAGTGAGGGATAACGGCCGAAGAGGTGACCGTTATCCTGCGCCAACCTGTATGCTTAGAACATAGTTTTATTCCACCGTTGCGTCCGTTTACATCGCTAAAACTGTCTTGATTGTGGAACTACTTTCCGCCACATATCAACTTTCTACTTGCAGGACAAAACTGCCGTTACTAGTTCTAAATGGATGGTTGCTATGGCCAAAGGCCAGTCGTTAGTTCTAAATGGCTGGTTGCTACGGCCAAAAGCCAGTCGTTAGTTCTATACGTTAGACCGGCACATCCGGGAACTTGACTCGCGAGAAACGTTCCAGCCCCTTCTGGGGGGAAAATAAACAACGTCTCTCATTAACTCCAATGCAAATTAGGGTCAATAAACGTAATTTGTACCGAAATCGTAGGGGTAAATGATAACAGAAAACACAACGAATCAATAGGACCACTCAATATATTACCACTTTGCCGGTCGTTGACCGTGAAAAATATGTTCAAAAGCTTAATTCAATCAAAGTAAAAACATGTCCCTTCGGTCTCCCGAGTAGCCTGCTAGCAGTAGCAGTGGCCAGTGTCATACCCGGACATACTCGTATCTCATTGAATCTCCAGTTGAATAACTAAATTGTTTTCCTGTATTTTTGGCCTCTTATTTTAATTGTAATGTTGTGTAGTTGACTGACAGGCTTGGATGTAAAGTATGTTCGTTAGATAATTCCAAGATATGATAATTTCTGTCATAGCCGATAGCCTAGCTGCTAGTGTTAACCAAGTGTTAGCCTAGATTTCCGTTTTCGTTGGTCTGATTAATTTTTGGTGTAGCCTAATGTTAGGGGTTCTTAGCTTTGTGGTTGGTACACCCAACCACACAGCAACTTCTCGGCATGTCTGTCTACCGCAAACACTGATCTATAAATAATAAGTTATTCGTTATAGATCAGTGACCGTGAACAACACCTGTTCACTTTGGCTTGTTTCAGGCTTGTTCTGAGGGCTTGTTTTCCCCAAAAAAGGGGCGTGGCGCAAACAACCTGCTCTGTGTGACGCGGCTCCGGCCTAACGTATCTCTCCCGTTGTCAAGCGGGCATATCTCAGGATTCTGATTAACTTTAACTTTGAAAGATCGCTATTTTTATAGTCTACATGGCATCCAACTAGCTACAATCCACCTCCGTCATATGCTACAATGTTACTATGTTCTGCATGTCTGTATTTCAGCTTGGATGCAACGTAACAGTTTATTTAAACTTTGCAATGAGTTTGGCGAATTAATATTCAAGTTTGATACGGGCATCACATTGGAACTACTTCGAAGGTAGCAGCAGAGATTCTAGAACAGTCTCTCTCGTGCGCGCTCATGGACATCCGCCCTTCAACATGCACATTTAGTCCAAATTAGAGGTTAGATTCTCTGCCCGAGCCCGAGCCCGACCCGAGCCCGACCCGACCCGCGGGCCGGGTCGGGCCGATATTTCCCGCCACTATCCTCGGGCCGGGCCGGGTCGGGCCTTTGATCAAGCATTTGTGTTTTTTTAAAAAATATATAATTTCTTTATTAGCCTAACTGGATGGGGAGACTATGCCATTATCCGAAATATTAAATATATTTTTTAGCAAAGTAGGCTTAAGTAACAAAATGTGTACAAAGTTGAAATTATTGTTAAATCCGGTTAGCGGTATTAGATTAGCATGGTCTACACATTTGGTTAAATCTCTTGTATTCAATTTGACTGATCATTCTCAATACCAATGTTCTCCAACTCCAAGACTCAAAAGTCAAAAGGGCCTCTCTCAAGGAGAAAAAGTATTAGCCTACCTTGTAACTTAAACACATGGGGAAACTGAACAGTCCAACCAGACTATGATAAGCTAGCCAACTATGCTACTTTGTTTACAATATTTTGAGGCTTCAACCAGACAGCTGAATTAAAGAGAGTGGTAACATGAATAGTAGTTTATTTGTTTTTTAAAGGATGCTGGACAAGCCTTATTAAATGCCGTTTTACTTTCCACCAGCTGCTGCATATATTGGTTATTTATTGTTAAAGCAGAGCTGCAGTTAAATGTTTTTATTTTTTATTGATTAATTGGTGACTGTCTGTTAATGTTGGTGACTGGCAGTGAGTTCTCAATAGAACTGCACTTTCTGCAATTTTTTTGTGTTATGATGTTTTTATTTTTCTGAAAAATGCTTATAGTTTTCACCGGACTCGTAGTCATATCGTACCGTATCGATGTTGAGATATTTGGCATGGATATAGAGATATGAAATTTTGTCCATATCGTTCAACCCTATTCCATATTTACAGTAGTTGCTGAAGAGTCAAAGGGGCTAAAATTACGTGAGTTTGCATATACAAATTACAGATTAATGTGCACACTTCATGTTGGGGTCCTGCTTGCCCTGTTGGGACTTATTTTCCAATAACGATTAGCGGACAATACATCATCCCTTACATAGCAGGCTTGCCAACACAGTATTCTGAAAACATTAAATAGCTACTTTCGAATAGCTAGTTACTGTTAAGTAGCAAAGGTGCCATGACTGACCACATACTGTATATGCAAACGGTTTTGTCATTGTAATAAACACTTAGTGCACAGTTTGGTTCATGTAGGATTGAATCTTCAGCCTAGGTACCCCAGTCTGGAAGGGGAGGTGGAACCAACATTCTTGAATGTTTTGATTTTGACTGCAATATCCATTTTAAACGCTAGTGGCCATTCTTACATATAGTACCTTTAAGTGTTTGTATTTATTGGGGATATCTGTTTAGACAAATAAATAAAAGTTGGTTTGCTTTTGGATTTTAGCTGTAAAATGTCTTTACTCTACTATTGGGTCTGCTCATTTCAATAAGGAATTTTATAGAACTGTCTGCAAAGCAGAACATATTATTCACATCACATTTCATTCATTCGTTCATTCATTCAATTCAGTGATTTAATGAAGAGACACTATTATCAGTGGCTTGGTCGACAGTGTTTTTAAGTATTTAAAATTGCTAAGTGCTGCATGACAAATTTATTCATTTGTCATGTAGTTCAACTCTGAAATGCCACAAAATGTCACAGAATCACGGAAACGGGTTGTGTTTATAACAGTATGCTTCATGAAGTTTCATTATTATTATTATTATTATTATTATTATTATTATTATTATTTGAGTGGTTCATTTATGTGTGTGTGTGTGTGTGTTTATGAATGTGTGACACATTGAACAGACTTTGCATGTCAATGTGTTTACTGCAGGAGAAGAATGGTCAATTTTCCTCTCTGTGGTATCCCTGGGATGGGATGTGAATCCAGTCTGCATTATGGTCCTTGTTTGTGGCTCTGCCATGTCGATAGACATGTTGGATTTGAATTGTGTAATTGCCTCTGACGACAGCAAACATTTTTGTCTCCCCACTGTTTAATATGCAATAGAATACTCCAGTTTTTATTAATTGGGCATATTGAAAAGTAATGCTGGTTATGTATTTTAGGCCGGAGATTTTCATTTCGGCAGGTGGTTAGTCCAAAAAAGTAGTTCCGTCTCCCAAATTATAATTGCATTTGAAGGTTTATGTGACCCTTTCCACTTAAATTGTATTCACAATTCTTACCGTTTGAACACCTTTTCTTCACTTCCAGAGGGAACAAGAAATGAGAATGAATGAAATGGGCCCTCGAGGAGGAATTAATATGGGAGGTAGGGTCATAAATATGTCATGGCATTAAGGTGAGGCTGATTGAGGCACATTGCTTTTTTGTTAAGATGATTAACTATGCACTTGGGACTGCACACCACCTGAGGGAATGTGTAATCAAAATATATGGATTTTATGGTTGAATTTGAACTTGTCCATGGACATGCCATCAGCCAACCATGTGAATGTGTCTCTGCAAATGTTAAATACCGTGTGTGTGTGTGTGTGTGCGCGCACGTGGGTACATGACCATGTGAATGTGAAGCAGATATTAGGCGGACATTATTTGATCATGGTCTATATAACAGCAATGCATCCTTCTGTGGGTTTGTCCACATCTTTCAGAAATAACTTCTTGTGTACTCATTGTCTTACATCTTGTTAAGGTGGCTAACACTGAAGCAAAACACAAAATACACGTTTGGCACATCAACACCACACCTCAAAACACCTCAAGGGATACAGTAGGGGGTTTAGAAACATTCATTATTTAGTTTGGTGCATACAGTAGCATTATGTATCTGTCACCTTGATTTCTTGGTACAATGGTAATGCTGCATTTTTCTTTGCTCTGTCATGTATTTTTTTCTTTTGATTATTGCACAAACTTTTTAACTTAATTCAAAGGCTCATATTTGACTTTTTATTGTTGCTTTGAGTCTTAATACAAATGCACACAGGAAATACACCTTCATTAGCAGAAGTAAGAAGAAGTCTTTTCCTGCAACTCTTTTGCCACTGATTAATCATTACTCAAATTAGCATCGAATTTCCTGTGATGCGAGCTGTTAAATGTGTTGCCCTTCTTTAAAGCACTTTTTGCCCCAATTACGTAATGTAATCTGGTGTGTGCATGTCGGTCCATCCGTGTGTTCACTGACATTGCTTAAAAACTACTGGTCCACGTGTTCATGTAAGGTAGGGGAGTCATTGTATCTCCATCTTGTGGGTGGTCATCTCAATCAAAATTCAGATGTTGGTATTTCCCCCCACTTTGTTTATAGTTAGTGACGATGTTCTGCAGTTGCCTAATTACTCTTGCTTGTTTTGCGAATAAACACAAAATTGCAAAACCTGGTTAATGTCTCAGCCAGTATAGGCTGTCTATTTTGTCTTGGATGGCCTCTGTGCAGCCGTAGCTGTGTGGTAATTTCATAAAACCACTGTGCTGCTTGGCTGTTTGATTGCATAATTTACTTTTTGAGCTGCCTTTCTGTCACTTTTTTCTTATGACATTTTTCCATAGGCTCGAAAAAGAATCATGCCAGAAAGTGTTATGTGATTGTTCTCTCTCTTGCCTCTACCTGTACATGTTTGTCCCCTCCTATATTTTTGCCATCAACATGCCAAAAAGGTGCTGTGCAGTCTCAAATATAGCAAAAGCAAGATATTCAGTGGATTTTTGTCCGACACCATCTTCAGTACAGTAAGTCTGAAGTATGTTGTGATGCCTCACTCAGCCTATCCAATCATTGAGCACACTTTCGTAATGCATTTTCTCACATGGTTTCTGATTCCTGCATTATTACTTTTTTGGTGGCCATGGTTCACTCCCAAGTCAAAACCCGCCATGCATTATCTTGCGTAGATGCTTATAACTCTGGTGCAGCTGCGGGTGGTAACCAGACGCCCTCTCAAATGCTGGGTATGGGGATGCCGGGCCGGGGTGGAGCCATGGGGCCTGAGGGAACGCCACTGATGCCTGATAATGGAGTGATGGTAAAGTATTTGAGTACACATTTGATATCAAACTAAGTCTTTTATGCCATTTGTAGTGTGATTGTGTGTGTGATTGTGTCTGTGTGTGTGTGTGTGTGTGTGTGTGTGTGTACCATGTACCCTACCCTTTTTATCATTTTTAGATTAAGATACATATTTGTCAGTCTATCTGTCAGTTAAATTGGCTTATCAACCCTGTGGAAATGAACACCTTAACTTTAGAATGAATCTCTTTTGTTGTAAATTGTATTAACTGTCAAATGCGTTCTTCATATAGCAGCTTCAAGGTCATTTTGATGATAAACTAACTCGTTATTTTGTGACCCATCATTAGACTACTTTACACGAAAATCGCATTTTACATAATTTCTGTCAGATGTCCCCCAATTTGACAGCATAGGCTAGCATATCCGATATTTAACTAATTTGCTACTAATTTGTGCCATAACTTGTGAAAACAAATACAAGAAATGCATAGATAAGTTATTAAAACCACTTACTGTGGTTTAGAAAGCAGGGAAATGTATTGGGTGAGTGGTTCTTTCTGTAGTGTTAATTTAGTGATAAATTGCCTCTTGGGTTGTTGCAAGGGAGGCCGCCGTGGTTGTAGAATATGTTAGTAATGTCCAGTCGGATACCTCGGGGCAGAAGACTTCCGCATGAGTCTCTGAGCAAAAAATCCGACCCGACTTTGCGTTCAAGTCATGTTTCCTATTGGAGGTCGGAATTTCTGAATAGCTAATATGGCGTGAAGGTACTATTAGTTTCTGCAAGTGAAGTCCTACCCACTGATCTGTAGTAGGTCTGTAGAGTGAGTGGGTCCCATCCCTCTGGAGGAACGACTGTTTGTAGTCGCAACCCCTCTACAAAGATATGGGACCTGGTTATAATGAAGCTAAATGATGATTTTGCTAATCACATTTTTATTGTATGCAAGAATTGCTACACTGAAATCTGTATTTCACCCATCTCAGGGTAAAGTGGTAGAATAATGCATGACCATTCAAAAATATGAGTTTCTAATGATACAGTGTAAATGGGTGAAGTGCCCCTTTAAAACATAACATTTCAGAAAATGCGTAATACAAAAAAAAGAGGTAGTCTTGATGTAAGCACCTAGTTAAGGTTCATAGTGATATTTTGTCTTGAAAATGTGTACCCTATTAACCTGTCTCACTTATATGACATAAAAATGTCATTAAGGTTTTAAGTGTAGACATCATTTGAATCCTAGTTATATCACCTAAGAAAGCAGTCCAACCACACTCAAAAAAGTATTAGCATTCAATGCATAGAAGTGTGTACGGAAAGGAAGTGCCCCCATTTTTTTCCAGAGCTGTTTTTTTTTAACAAATTCATTAAACTTAAGTGTAGTTGTGGAATGGAATAAGAAACAACCGCCCCACCCCACCCACCAATCCACCAAAACAATCGAGCTGAGGTGTGTCTGTGTGTATATGTACATATACAGTGAGGAGAAAATGTATTTGATACCATGCTAAAGTTGCCTAAAAAGAGGAGTTTAAAATCATCATTTGACAATTGATCTTAATGTCTTAATTAAACAAATGAGTAAAATTAAAACCGCTAAGTACACCAATTTTCTTTGTGATTGAAGAATGTATCGTAAATAAATAAATGTTCTTCCTAAATGCTAGGGGGAAGGAAGTATTTGACCCCCTATGTAACCCTATGGGAATTTAACACATAGGGTTAACATAGGGGCAGGCAGTTTTTTATTTCTTAAGGCCAGCTATTTCATGGATCCAGGACATTATGCATCCTGATAAAGTTCCCTTGGCCGTTGGAAAAAAATCTGCCTGCCCCTATGTTAACACTTGTCCTTGGCGGTTTGATTTTTACTCATTTTTTTAATTAAGGCATTAAAATCAATTGTCAAATGATGATTTTATATTCCTGTTTTAGCATGGTATCAAATACATGTGCTCCATACTGTGTGTGTGTATATATATATATATATATATATATATATATATATATATATATATAGTTATGTTGTGCCCTTACTCAAAATATCCCAGTCTTTCGATGTCTACAATAGGTTTACAGGAGTTTAACTAACATACAAGTGAATAAATAGCATTTTGCATTGTATACATTGTACAATATTTGCATTTGTTACCTCTGTGCATCTTGAGGAGTCATTTGTCAACATTACGGTATCATTTAGAACAAGAATATGATGTTTCTGGTTTTGAATAATGGGAGGATTACAAACAGCATAATGCTTTGATATAAAACATTTTCACTGAATGCATCATACCACAGTTATATATCCTGTACTATGGTAAGAATAATATAAGTTGACTGGTATTGTGCAGATGCGTAATACTTGGTGACCTCGAGAAACAGAGATCTATGTGAAAACTAGGCGGAATTCTCCTTTAAGGAATAACTTGGCTCCAGAATGCTGAGCCTTTTTGTCTTAGAAGGTACACTATGCAGGTCTAGGTATTTTTGATGACCGCAGAGCTCCCCTTAGAGTTGCAATGTATTTACATGTTACTCTGCTATTGTAAATATCAAACTCTCAAATATTCTCAAAACTTATCTCCCTTGTATACTAGGGTTGGTTACCTATAGCATTTGAACAGATATCGGCACTGGTGCCTGAGGTTCAGTGTTGGTATTCAATGGTACTTTTCTTTCGGTACCTTACCCTTATAAATTTGTAACAACTACCAACATTTTATTACATTTTGTCCATTAGGGTTATGTGATGGTAAAGCTATTTTAGGCAATGTTCATGAAAAAGGCATCCTTTCACTTTAGTTTTGTTTTGTTTTCGTGTATGTGTACCACAGTTTAGGAATCCCTGGCCTAGATTATTATCCCCTCCTTACCAGCTCTGTTGTTTAAGTTAGCCTACTTATTTTTGATGCAGCGCATTGTTCCATCTTGAAACGCTACGCATGGTGTCAAGTTATCTGAATGTGTAGACTAACCAGCAAACTGTAGCGCAAAGCTTGAATTTATGAATCAAATTGTGGCATTGCATCGGAGAAGTGAATCCGTTAAATATGCCCTTCTATTGAGTCATATTTCTCATTCAAAATAACAGAGCAAAGCGAGCAACAGAAAGAAAATAGAAATCGTAGTGTCTGCCTACAACAAAAGTTCTCTTAAAATGTCACATTGCATCGTGCTGTCCGCGTTGCTTGCAGTCAGGACACTCCAATTGACAACAATGGAATTGTACGAATTGTATAGCTAATGTTTGATCGCATCGCGGTTAGGACATAGAGTTAGGTTATATTCTATCTGCTGACCGCGGAGCGAAAGCAAAGGCTACGGTCTTTATCCAGAGCAATTGTTGTCACAACAAATCTAACATTTGGCCAGCAGTGAGTATTTGACAAATAGCCTATGTTATTAATGCTGTTAATACGTAATTTTCAAGCTATGATACATCTGAATAGGTTTGAATAGCAGTTTTCTGTCACATATGCTTTGAACTATTTAAAGTCTTGTTTCACTGTTTTGAATGGATCCAGCTCACTTGCTATTTAGAACGATGGGTGCATTTCATTGCACTCCATCAACTGACAGTTTTATTAAAATTCTTACCAGGAATAGGCCTACTATTTTGATTAATTTATGCCCGCTCCTGGCGCAATCCATGCAGGCTTAAATGGTGCATATTAAGTTAGCCATAGTAACTTTCGTCGTTGAGACAGACGTAGCGTTACACTCGTAACCTCAGATGGTGCACTCTGCTCCTGATGTACATGATGACATGATAATGTTTCTATCGGCGATTTCATGCAAAATTGATAGTGAGAGGGAAAGTGGCAAGACATACAGTAGAAAGAGAATGACAGGCAAGTGATTGTCCTGTTGTCGTGCTATTTTTACAGACCTACCTATCAGTTGTTTCTGAGGGCGGGCTTATCTCTCTCACTTTCTGTTACGCATAGCCTGCCGAAAAAATGTCACCTTTTTCAGCCCTTCTGAGTTTGCAAGTACAGTATGTCACCAGTGCTTTACTGGTACATTATAACTCGGTCGACAACTTATGTGAAAGGTTGGCAGTCAGCTATTGTCCACATGCAATCTTGACAAATGACTCCTCTGTTCTTTTTTAGAGCACTATGGAAAATCGTTTTTTCTTCTTTTCTTTTTGGCATCAGTGGTGTGGAAACATGCCAGAAATTTGGTTGACGTTTTGCATCGCCCAATACCAAATTACCTTTGTGGACCTTCTAGTATGTTTGGCACCACTGACTTCTGCAAAGCCCTTAGAATTGTCAGTGTTGTCCTTTTGACTCCAGAGAGGCCTCATGTTCTTGTAACTAATTTAATTATCTTTTCCTCCCTTGATTACTTCTGATGGCGACTCTACTGCCTTTGATTATCCTCAACACTGGGAAACATCTTTTTAAACAAATAAACTGGAAACTCCAACTCTGCAAACATATGATATGACCAATTGGAACCCTCATCTTCTTGTGACCTTAACACCAATCATAAAATCAATCAACTGGACCGTGGCACTGTAAATGTAGCGCAATGAGCGGTACCCCCAGGGTGGTCCTCCTCAGATGGTGTCCCCCATGGGCGGACGGCCAGGGGTGGAGTCACCTCAGCAGCAGCAGCAAGCAGTGGTTGGAGGGGCTGGTGCAATAGGTGGGGTTGGGGGACCAGGTGCTTTTGGCCGAGGAAACCCAGTTGGAGGCAGCTTTGATGGCCCCAACAACAAACGCCGTAGATTTTAACTTTTATATAATTATTGCCCACAATATTTTTTCATTTTTTATTTGTTAAATTCTTGTACATACCCAGGTTTTCACTATGGGGCGGAGAATAGGGTCATTTTCCCCTGTAGTTGTTGTCCTTCTGCAGTATATCAACTGGCCCGTGTTGTACAGTCTTTGTTTGCTTTTCTATGTGCCTGATACTCATCAGAAAGTTTAGCATGAGCCACCCTTACAACCCTATGTCATTTTGAAGTGCCGTGGCATACCCAAAGACAACTGTGAATACATTTTACTATTATAAACCTCGCATTGTGATGTTGAGTTTTTTTTTTCCTTCCATACTGTGATGTTTTTTAATTGGATGTTAGCTTAATTATGTTTCTAGACTTGCATGCTTTATTACAGTTGAAATGAAATGCATCTTGTTCAGTTCAGTGGTATGTACAATAAACCCATTTTCAAATGTGTGCTTTGTACACTGCTATTTACAAATTATGTCCTTAAAACTGGAAACAACTTCACCATCTTGTCATTTGTCTCCCATCATTTCAGAATCTGATGTTGAAATGAAAGTCACTTGGTGGTCTTTTGAATGTCTCTGTAGCATGTGAATCTTAATCAAGAGGTTTTACACACTTGCTTCTAGTATAACAAACCATTACTGTAAGACAGACACTTTTAGATCTAAAACTAATCCCTTGGCAATTGGAAGGAAAGGTAGTCATAATACTTATCGAAAACAGGACTGGCTAGTTGTTGTTTGTTTTTTTGTTGTTTTTCTGGGGGGGTGGGGGGTTTAACCTTCATCCTTCAACCTTTGAAATATCTTGATGTATCAGATTGGACAAAACTGAACTTCTAGCAATTGGGTTCTTAAATTCCAAAGGTTAAAATCATTGAGCCTCATTCACCAAAATCTTCCTAAGAATTGTCTTAACTCTGTTCTTAAGAAGGTCCCACAAAAACTCTTCAGCAGATTCATGAAGATGTTCTTAAACCTCAGAATTGTGTGCAGTTTCATTCTGATCATGCTGACTGTTGATGCAAACGGTAGTAATGACATTAAATAGCAACATGGATTTCAGTGCCTCATTTCAATGGCACTTAAATCTCTGGCGTTTCACTGTACGTCATGCGTCATCTCTAATGTCTTGCTCTGATAGCGCTACATCCAGATACAGATAGCTAACAAACGCTACATGTATAAGCTTAAAGCAGAGGGGTGCACCACATAGGCTAGTGGACAGTGTTTGAGCTCTTTTCAAAATTTAGCAGTAACTACACACAAGTAAAAGTATACTTTACACAATAACCTTGCTAATGAGCGAACTGGCATCTTTTTGAAATGTTATCAGCAAAGTTGTGATGTGAACTTTGGTGCAGGGAGTGTTCTGAACTACATAATGACATGACCATAATCTTTAATGTGCATGAAAGTTAGCTTGCAAAAGCATGAATATGTAGGTTACATACATCTGCATTGATATCCCTGAGCTGTCGAAGAGGCTACAGAACTATCTCCATACTTTACATAAGCTGCTCTGACAGCAAAGCAGAGTCCCTTGACGGTAGGTCGAGGTTAGATTACTTTATGGAAAGCCACCTATACTGGATAAACTTGAAAGCAGAGCTTATCAGTGTGTGTCTATATCACACTATCTATGACCATATTTATATAACAGCTCATAAGCTGTTTTAACATTTAAGTTTCTGATGCATACAAGCAATGAGATATTAATAGTTAATTGAATATAACAGTTCAATTCCATGTTCAAATTTGTCTCATCAATGGAAAAAAAGCAATTCTTGTATTGTAAAAACAAACAATCGGTTCAAACACCGTTTTAAAAGTATCAATTTAACACCGGTATCAGATAAAACCCAAACGATACCCAACCCAGTTGTTAGTCCTTTGCCTCCACAGAAAAATCATTTTCATTGTGCACTGGGGGAACAAGCCATGAGAAAGTATTTACAATGCTAAAGTAAAATATAAATATGTTATTTTTCTAGGGGGAGCTACAGTCATAAAGACAGTCAAAAATGCCTGAAACTGCATAGTATGCCTTTAAAATACCTTAATTCTTTGTAAAATAGCAGAATTGATTTTATAAAAAAGGTTCTAATATTTTTATTCTAAAATACCATAAATTATACAATGACTATGAAGTCATTTATACTCTATATAAAACTATAAAATGTATTATAACACCTGCAGAAATGATGAAAATGCAATAACCATTTATTTTGCACAAAGTCGGTTCTCAAATGTGCATAAAAGTGGTCTTGAGTAGATTCTGTTCTTACCTTAGAACACGAAAACATTGGTGAGTTTTTGTAAAAACTGCATAAGTGGGTTTTAAGACAAAATGTCTGCCTAAGAACGGTTGGTGAATGTGGCCCGTTGAATTTAGTTTTCTTTTCTGCTCCTGTTCTTGTATTTTCTTTGCTTATACCATTTTGTACCAGCAATGATTGAACACATTTGGACTCATTAAGACAGCCCATATCTGAATATATTAGATGAAGTGTTGCAGTTTCATGCAAAATAACTTGGCCTTGCTTTAAAATGCTCTTATTAGTTATCATGGTAGCCTTACTATTTGTATTTGTTTTCCACACCATCATTATAAACACCCTACTGGAGAGCAATTTTTTTTCTGTGGAGAACACCATGCACAATCTTACTTTCTACCGTAATTATTTCAGTGTATACTTCAAAAGTCCTGAATCATGAATGCCCATATTCTCAATAATGATACTTACTAAATATGTGCCACACCCACATGACACCACAAAGATAAAATGTATCATGTTAGACATAAATCTTCTAATATTTGTAGATCAATTTTTAAAATATAGTAATAAAATGTACAGGTCTATGGCCTTGTAAGATTGTTTGCATGTGAGTGCACTTGTGCGCACCTGCGCGCATATGTTTGCAGTTGAATAATGAAAACAGGTCTGTAATATCAAGGATAGAAGTGTGGGGCCATACATGGTTGAAATATCACCTGGACTGTATACAGATACTGTGGAGTTGTGACAAATTTTGCAGATTGCCATTACAGTAAATGTGTGGTGTAAATCAAATTGCAATCGCTACTCTGAAAGGATAACATTGTTGTGGTTGAAATAAATTCATTAAATTGAGTAATGAAATGAGAAATTTGGAAATGATTTGAGGAAATATAAGAAGAATAACACACCAGGGTGATTTAGTTAATGTTACAGAATTTATAACGGCTTCTGTGCATGTTTTGTAGTTTCCAAGAAAAGCTAGAAAAGCACTCAAAGTGCAAACTCCAAAAATCCTTTCTTCCTTGGGTAATATCAGACCTTCCTTGAAAATGTCATTGAAATCCATCCCCAACTTTTTGAGTTATCTTGCAAACAAACAGACAGACTAACAAATGAACAAACCCTGATGAAAACATAACCTCCTTGGTGGAGGTAAAAACTGCCTATCTGATCAAGTCTAACCAAGTGTTATTAATCTTATACATCATCATCAAAAAAATGAGTTGGTATTCTTTTCGGTAACACTTTACTTGACGGGTTCATTCATAACACATTCATAACAGCTGTCATGAACTGCACATGAAGCATTCATGACTGATTCATGAAACGTGACTCAACATTCATACCAACACTTTCATGAATGTGGAAGACAAAACGACGAAAACTTGTCAAAATAAAAGTCCGACAATCTAGTAATCCATATACAGGGTGTTATGAATCCTCTCCAGCATTTGTAAACATCTCATGAATATTTTATGAAGTCTACTTCAAATGTCACTTTACTATACGAGTTGTGAAGAATCCATCATACTGGGAAGTGAACTACTGACCATCTGTGGACCTCTGAATGGTTGGACATTCCTGTTTTATATATCTATATAGTCATTGGTGTAGACAATTATGCATTCTTCAGAGGTTACTATCATAAAATAAACAAACAGACAAACAAAAAACGAAATTCTCCTGGACACTGGACTTCCCCGTTGACTAAGATGTGACATGTTCAGGTTGGCTAAAACAAAAAAGACAGCAATGCTGCTTTGCGATTGTTGGACTTTTATTTTGACAAGTTTTTGACGTTTTGTCTTCCACATTCATGAAGGGGTTGGTATGAATGTTGAGTCATGTTTCATGAAACAGTCATGAATGTTTCATGTGCAGTTCATGACAGCTGTTATGAATGTGTTATGAACGAACCCGTCAAGTAAAGTGTTACCTTGTTTTCTTTATAAAGAGACTTACCTTGAGCTTTTTTGGAAAATCCTTTGACTTATTTTAAGTCAATGTCTCTTCCTGAAAACAAGGACATTTGAAAGCGTTTAAATTTCATTTAAAGACTCCTTGAAATAAGTAAAAATCTTCTTCAGTCAAAATTAGAGAATATGCTAGACAAGTCTCTACATAATTAAAGCAACACAAAATAGATTTTTTGATCTGATTAATAAGATGGTTATTTTATTTTTTGCAGTGCATTGAGGGGATGTTGGGTTTGCGTTATAGAAGTTAGGAAGGAGGATTTGCTGTACTGGTAGGAAATATGTGCCAAATGCCTTCTACATTTAAGATTTTCAACACACAACAATGTACAGGGTGTTGGGTTTCTAAATAGCCTGCAGTAATTTAATAACACTGTACAGCAGAAACGTACAGTATGTCACACAGATAGAGTAGCACACTGCAGTGCCTGTAAAAGTTTACTTCAAAATGCTTTTACGTTTTGAAAGCAAATATTTATGTTAAGCCACATGTTAGTGCCATCAAAATAGAAAGTCCTCCTTCCATTATTTATGAACAAGTTGACTAACCCTAGCAATAAGCCCGAGAGGCTGTGGTTTATGCTGTATAATCGAACAGCTAAGGGGCGTTGTTAGGCACGACACAAAGCGGATTATACAGTATAAACCACAGACTTGAGTGGCTTATTGCTTTTCTAAAACGGTTACTTCGTTGATCTAGCAAGATTTCATGATCTAGCAAGATTTCAGATGTTCATGACAGCAACATCATTCTTCAGCATAATCATTCTTCCGCCAAGAAATATATTCCCTCCATATGAGTGGTTGCCATGCAACAACAAGACGCAGCCACTCTAACTTTTGTGGTAGTGCATTACTGTAGAACGAAATGCGGTCAAGGTGTGAAGTTGTTGTGATATTTACAACGGCATCGAACACGATTCAGCCAATCACAATCAAGGACCGGAACTATCGGTTTTAGAAATTGTAACAGTTTAAGTATTTTCTCATGCAAGCTGTCAGTGCAAATCAATCTGGCTTCAACCCTTTGAGGCCTTATTGAGGTTATTTTTGCTGTAATTTTGTTATCTTTGCTTTTAAGATCTTATCTTGGTTACTGTAATGTCCATTGTTTTTTTCATGGTAGTATGATAGTATTAATATTTTCATAGTTTTACATCCATGTTTCCAGTAAGTATGCAAGTAGAAATACTTACTAATAAATATAGTTGGCGGGTTTATCTGGAATCTGGCAGTATAAGAATCATGATGGTGGGATACTCTGTGGCTTAGCAATTTACAAAATGATATGTACTGACATAAATCTTTAATTTATTGTATATTGGTTTATTCATTGAAGTCTTGTCACGAACCATTGGGTGGTAAATGTGCCTTGTACTCATCTGCATTTGTGACCTGAAATAAGCTGTGCTTGGATATGTGCAGATGTCAAGTTGCTAAAAGCACTGTTGATCTGTGCATGTTATGACCCTTTTTATATCAAAGATTTAAAAATTTGAAGTGCTATTACATTAGAATTTCAGCCCAAAGTTGGAGACTGTATAGAAATTTGGATTGGATTTCTTGGGAATGGCTTATTGTACAAAGGCATGCTCTATATCCTTGTATTCGGTAAGGCCTGCTGTTCATTTTGATATCCATGGTTTGCTATGTGTTGAGTGAAGATTTCATGGTATGTTCCATCAAAAGTAATTGATGTGCAAATGTGAATTTATTTATTTCTCCCAAACTGCTTATCATAATAGCTAACCGCTGTAGTCTGTCGTTTATTTTCTTGATTAAAGTGTAACTCCGGCGAAATTGACCAAGCTGTGTTTTTCTGAATGAAAATTCATCAACTAAACCGTGGAGACAGTATTTTTCGTTGATCAAGCACTACAGAGCAAGCACCATCAAAAGCTAGAGCCCAGAATCAGCTGATTAGCGAGGGACGGCAACCAGGGTTGCCAATACCGCTTATTATAAGCGACTTTGGGCTTGCTTTTTTGTGAAGCCGCTTGGAAAAATCAGAAGTCGCGGGTTGCGGGTTTTTGGGCTTGTTTTTCCCGAGTTGTGACTTGTTTATAATTAGCTCCGTACACCGCCTCCCTTTGCCCTGTATACAATCTTAATGCACCACATACATACAATTCCTATGCACCACGCACAAACACAAGCCTACACGCAGCTCTGACAACGATCAAGTGATCTCGTAGCAGCCTTTTTAATAACTTACGGACGACCTGTCTTTGCATTGGCCATTACAGAGGCCGTTTTTTTTTTTTTTTTTTTGGTTGTCGGTCACTTGTTTTGGGCTTGTTTTCAAGGTCCAGGTAGCTTTTTCCCCTGGCAAAGTCTGGCAACACTGACGGCAACCCAAACACTTTCAAAATAGCATTTTTTAACCACTAATATAGCTCAAAACAGCGCCAAACCTCAACAGTAGTTTGCTCTGGGTCTCTACACATAAAACAAAGCACCAACAATGTAGTTTGCCGAATCCTAAGTTTATAACTGTTAGGAACACTTACCAACTTGATTTATGAACGAAAGTCAAGATACGTGTCGCATAATTTCCTTATATGGATTTTCCTTCGCGAATAGGGAGAGTTGGTAAGTGATTTGTGTGAAGTGCGTAATTTCATTCCATACATTAGGGTGGTGTTGGTGATTGCCATTGATGTGTTAAAAACCGATAACTTAAACAGCCTCTAACTCTGAATTCTTCATTTTGTGAAGTGTCTAAAACTGTAAACTAAATTATTAATTGCACAAAAAGATTGCATTTTGTTGTTGTTGACTAGAATCCAAACTTTGCATAATGATATTGAGGTATTGAATAATCGTTTACTGTATGTAAGCCTATGTACCTGTTCACTATTTAGGCTGCTAGTAATGAACATAGTTGCTTGGGCATTACTTATTGATTATTTAAATGTGAAAATAACTTATTTAGGAGGATTACTCTCACATAGAGGGGTGAGCGTCTGTTTCAGATGGGTATATCTCCATATGATATCAGGTTCTCCGGGTCCTCGGGTCCTCATTCCTAAAAAGACCTCTGACCACCTGTGCTATGGTATTTACAGTAAAATGGGTCTGAAAAGCTACAGCCATGTTTTTATGAAGTTGATTGCTGGTCAGAGCAGAAGAAATTATTCATATCATTCTTTGAAAAGCTATTGAGATGTGCAGTAATATTGAGATTTAAAAGTCGATTGTAATGTCGTCTGATGCATTACTCAACACTGCTAATGGTCAGCTTCAACCAAACATGTTATTTATCAACTTCAGTCTGGCTCTGCCCACTTATTGCCTTTGAACACACCCCGCTGCATGCCAGTCCTCTCTAGCAATACTGTGCATGCTCTACTAAACTCACACAACTCAATGATAAAATGGCCTTATAAAATAAAGTGAAAAAATCGCTTGGACTCCATTGAGATGTAAGTTTTTTAATGTATTCATCTTTGTCTGAAATCATGGACTGATAATCTTGTTAACATGGGTAATAGATAGATAGATAGATAGATAGATAGATGCTTTGATACTTTATTGATCCCCAAGGGGAAATTCAAGGTATGTATACTGAAGAAGGCTGAGCTTTGATATGACAGCCCATATCCATACATGAATTCGTCAGACATGCATCTATATAGAAAAGGGCTTGTTGTGAGTTTTTTCATGGTTTTATGGGAGATGCCATTTAACTGAGGGCTGGCTGATTCCCGTACAGATCAGAATATTGTGCTTTTTTTTCAACAGTCTATTAACATGGGGGGAGGGGTGTAGTAACCGAGAGCTGCTCTTACTGCTGCAATGCATGAAAGTCGGCATACAAGTTTTTTTCACACCTTTCAATTTCTCAGTGTTGGTCTACTTAATCTTAATCTTATACTTTATCTTTTTTATTATTATTATTCTTTTGGTCACGTCTCTGATGCACACTTTTTGACTGCACAGTAATTGTGATGATCCACAGAGTGCATGTTTTCCTGGTGCTTGGTCCCTCACACTGCTTGTTATATGAACATTAATATAGGCTACTGCTTAGGGAACTTTTTTCAATGCAAACGTTAGTATTTCCATTAATATTGAGACGGTCCTGTGTTACATCTGTTGTATTTGATAATCCACCTTTGCATTGTGATGAGCTCAATCTTAAATCAACACTTTACCAGAATTGTCTGTTGCTCGTAACTAAACCAAAGTGATTGTCAAGCGCACCAGTGAAGCAGATGGAATTGTACCTGGTGCAGGTAAGTGTGCTGTGGATTAGAATAGCAGTTTATAGCAAGTTTCATTGGTAGTATTAGATGAACACATGCTGATGGTGATTGTGTTGAATCTATCAAATCTGCTGCTATGGTATCAGAATAAGCAAACACACCCAATACTGATTCTAAAACATTCTTTCAGATCAGTTCCGGTCTAACTATTTGTTCATTCATTTCTGATTGTACAAGTGGCGATAATCCAACTCCAATGAAGAATTTGTACTGCTACAAATCACTACGCATATTGCATTGAGTTATCCAATTGGCTTTACCAACCCCACTTCCACTCACGTCATATTGCTTAAACATTCCATCATGTCTGATCTTTTAGGCTCTGTAGCTGGTTTTAGCTGTGTGGCCTTTGTGTGTGTGTGTGTGTGTGTGTGTGTGTGTGTGTGTTTGTATGCACAAATGAGTTTAGTTTTACAAATTGACAACATGACAAATAATATATTGCCTGTCATTTCTGACAGCATTTCTAATTAATCACATAATTAATTTCAAAGACATGATCTAGCGCAAAGTAATAATGATGTGATCTCTTTGTTATTCTTTGGTTGTGATTTATGGGATGTTCTTTGTGACATGCATCCCTGTAGAACAGGGATAATGTATAGAACGCTGGTCATTATCGGAAAATACAGTAAGTACCGACAGGGTGAACAAGACCCCGACGCAAAACGGAGGGTTCTTATTTCGCCCTGAAGGTACTTATCTTCCGATAATGACCGGCGTTCTATACATTATCGCGCTTATTATACAGCTACTTGGTGAAACGAGAAAAGAAACTTAACTCGATGTGTCTTTAGCAATGACTTGGCTACCGTTTCGTGGCTTCCACTAGAACTAGCAAAATAAGTAGTTCCCCACAGGTGACAGTTGTTAGGTGTTGCCTGGCAACATGCTTAGTAGCCTAGTTTTACTTTCAATGAAATTCCATTGCAACCAGCGAACGGATGTGTTGCGGATTGTTATGAAAGACGTGGTTTAAAAGCACAAAACCTGTTGCCATTGGCAGCGGTCATTATACCTTCGGAGCGGTGATTATGTAAGGGATAATGTATAGAACGCCGGTCATTATCGGAAAATAATTCCCGACAGGATGAACGGGTTTTGCTTCGTCCTGAAGGGAATTATTTTCCGATAATGACCGGCGTTCTATACATTATCCCGCTTATTATACGGCTACTTGCCAAAACGAGAAAAGAAACTCATCTCAATGTGTCTTAAGCAATGACTTGGTTACCGTTTCGTGGCTTTCACAACAACTAGCGGAGTGAACCCGTTGCCATTGGCAGCGGTCATTATACCTTCGGAGCGGTCATCTATCAAGAAATAATGACCGGTAGAACGTTGGGAAATCCCATTCAAGTCAATGGAGTGTTCTACTTGAGTTGTGAAGAGCCGTATAATAAAATAAGATAATGCAATAAATCCCCGATCATATAATAACCCTGATAATGTAATAAAAATTTGCACTTGAGTCCATTGAAAATTTAATAAATGTGTCTTTAGCAACGACAAAAAAAATAGTTCCCCACACAGGCAGAACGTGACGGTTTTAGAAGATGCTTGGCAAGGTCTTACTAGCTGTCTTTCAATGAAATTCCATTGTGGAGAGATATAAAAGCACAAACTCAGTTGCCATTGACAGCGGTCATGATTTTTTTCAGAGGTCCTCTATCAAGAAAGAATGACCGGTAGAACTTGGGAAATCCCATTCAAGT
Source organism: Sardina pilchardus (assembly GCF_963854185.1). NCBI lineage: Eukaryota > Metazoa > Chordata > Actinopteri > Clupeiformes > Clupeidae > Sardina > Sardina pilchardus. The sequence goes on along the minus strand of NC_085016.1, from coordinate 29,297,066 downwards.
CAATGGAGCGTTCTACTTGCATTGTGAAGAGCCGTATAATAACAGGTTTTATTATATTTTCAATGGATTCAAGTGCCATTTTTTATTGCATTAACAGGTTCTACAATCCCTTCTCTTTAAGAAGAAAATAAAATTTGCCACAAGCAAAACAGTAGTTTCTAGCAATGCGTCAGCATAACGCCTCAGAAGAATTGAACAGGCACACTGGGACATGGGGGTTAGGCTTACTGGCAAGGAGGCTCAGATTCATTGCTGCCAGGGCCAGTCATCATGACTTCTTAGTCACAGGGGAGACGTGTTTACTTCCTACACCCAATGTGATCACTATGGTATGGTTGGGGAGCTTTTCAGATGTGTCTGAGTGAGCAATTTCAGTAATGATTTCAGTACAGATAACACTTTTTTTTTTATCATGCCTGTATGTTAATTAGAAGGTACTTGAAAACTGGGCTGTGATATTCACATGTATGACCTTGGTATGTCTATAGCAAATAAGCTTCAATAGAAGCTGCATTTTTATTGATTGTCAATATGTGAGGTAGGTGTTTTGCAAGGATCATTAGTGTTATTTGTTGTTCTCTATGCCACCTTCAAGTCCACTTGGAATCTGTAGTGTATGGTCACAGATATCACACCGGCTCCTTTAGACCTTTGTGCGCTTATTTTATCCTGCAACATTACAGACGGTAAACACAGCCCTATAAAAATAGAAAACATGTTACAAATGGACAAGCAGTCATAGCGGCCCTCTATCCTATAGCATTTACTACCAATGTTTTGTTATAATTTACTCAATCCTTATTCAGTTGTACTCGGCTGCCATTTTATTTTCTGCCTATATTATTGACAAACAGATGGTTGTCCATGGGAACTTCTTGTATTTGCCAATTAGTGTTAGTCTATCATGAGCGAGAATTAATGGATGAACTAGGAAAGCGCTCAGAGAAACCTGAAGCCGGTCACCCGTTTCACTCTCCACACCAAAAAAACTTCTCTAACACGTTATCTGTCCCGCCTCTAGACTCCTGTCATGAGTTATGAGGTTCTGACACCATGTATTGTTCCTCTAACTATACATTTAAGGAATCAATGATCAGGGTGCAAGTAAGCCTGGATAACTTTTATTATTAGCCTACTTCTTCCTTGGTTACATTTGAACTTAAGCTATTCAGATCGCCACCACGTGGCCATACCATGCCATTACACCACAAAGCGGAAAACATAACTTCCTTCTGAATCCAGACGGTGATATGGATCACTCCCAAAATTTCCCTTGGGTCATTTCAGTCCTTCCCCGAAAATTTCATCGAAATCCATCCAGTACTTTTTGAGTTATCTTGCTAACAAACAGACAAATACAAACAAACCCCAATCAAAACATAACCTCATTGGCGGAGGTAATAAAGATTATGAATAAAAACTCCAGCGTTCGCACTAGCCACTAATTCGCACATGTTGGGTGGGTGGACGTGGGAGACTTACGAGACTAAAGGATAGCGGCATGAGTCAGCATTCCAGGGTCATTCTGTGTCACAATGGACAGAATCCAGGCAAATGCGTGTTGTATCATCTCAGATTTTCGTTCAATTCAAGTTTTGTTTTTTTTTCTTTGGCCTCAGGCTCTAAAAATGCCTTATCTTTGGAGCCATGTTTGGAGATTACAAAACATATTCTAAAGTGGACAGTTCCAGTTCTTGATTATGATTAACTGAATCACATTTGATGCCCCCACATCTACTGTATATTACTGTTATATGCGTGGTAAACGGGCGTGTTAGTCAAAGCAGGTCAGTTGTTCAATGTTAGGCTAGAATAGCACCTGTTTACGCAATTATTACCGTATCACACTTGAAGTGAAGTTGTTAAAAATCGTGTGAACATTTGTTTAGGGTTTCCTTTATAGTGTTGTGGGAATCGCGCAGTTTGCGTTAGGAAGATTCATATATGCTGATAAGTGTATCAGAGTGCTCCATGTTGCTGTCTCTCTTGGCAGCAGCTGGATTGAGGTTTGGGGTGGGGGAATGGGTTGGGTGGAGGAGGGGGTATTTGTTTAATGTTTTTTCAGTTAAGTTTCATTTTTCCATTTATCTGTGCTTTTGCTCACGTGCTGCCTCTTTTACCCAATATGTTTATCATAGAGAGGGCTACTCCTCCCTCTCTCTAGCGCTGGAATGCTGGTGTGGGGGGTTGTTGGTGATCGACGAAAACAAATGTGTTCCTTGCACACACCCTCAAAATAAGCCTATCATATGGCGTCAAACTTAAACTCCTTGCCTGCTTTGGGTGGCGCCTTAAGATTTATCAGTTGGAATGTTAGGGGGATGAATTCGCCTGTCAAACGTATCAAAGTATTACATCATTTAAAAAGTTAAATACTAAAATTGCGTTTTTACAAGAAACACATCTTAAGCCATCTGATCACCTTAAGCTGCGGAGGGGGTGGGTAGGTCAACTCTACCACTCCTCATTCTCAAGCAAGGCCCGGGGGGTTGCTATTCTTATCCATAAATCAGTACCATTCTCTGTCACCAACGTCATATCAGATACGAAGGGGCGCTTTATTGTGATCACAGGTAAAATTGGAGGCAATAGCTTGATGTTGGCAAATGTATATGGCCCAAACTGGGACAACGATAACTTTTTAAAAAACCTTTTCTTTTCTCTTCCTGACTTAAATTCTCACCAGCTCATCCTGGGGGGGGGGGGGTGGTTAACTTCTGTCTTGACCCTTTGCTTGATCGCTCATCCAGCAAGCCCTCTGCTGTCTCTAAATCATCTAAAGCCATACAGTCGTTCATGGAGCAATATGCTGTCACTGACGCCTGGCGCTTTTTCAATCATAGTACGGAGCAATTCTCTTTCTTCTCTCCTGTTCATGGCACTTTCTCCCGTATTGATTACTTTCTAATTGATAAGCTCCTCCCGTCAGTTAGGTCATGCTCATATGGCCCCATTGTGATATCAGACCATGCTACAGTCATTCTTGACATCTCTCTTCCTGGCAGATCTGGGTCCCGTTCCCCCTGGCGCTTCAACTCACTACTACTTTCTGACCCTGACTTTATCACAACAATTAGGAGCAGCATTGATCTTTTTATTTCCACCAATGTTGGCCCTGATGTTTCTGCAGCGACAATCTGGGAGACATGCAAAGCCTACTTGCGAGGGGAAGTGATATCCTATTCTGCCTATCAGAAAAAGACTGCCACTGCAGAGTATAAGCCTCTCCAATGAAATTTCAGAACTGCAGTCAAAGTGTGTAGATTCACCTGACTCAGATTTTTAAAAATAATTACTCATAAAAAAGAATCACTGTTAAAAACACGCCATAACTATTTTGAATTTGGAGACAAACCTAGTAAACTGCTGGCTCACCAAATCCGACAATTGTCTTCGTCACAGAATATTACCCAGATTAACACTACTGATGGAACAACCATCAATCTGCAGATAATCAACAATCAATTCAGAGACTTTTATTCCACCTTATACTCTTCGGCAGGTTTAAATGATGAGGCGCAGTATGAGCACTTTTTTGATTCTTTAGATCTTCCCTCCATTGATCCTGCAGTATCATCTAGGCTGGATGAACCCTTCACTATTGCCGAACTTGGAAAGGCTCTGATGCTAATGCAAAGTGGGAAATCCCCTGGCCCCGATGGCTTTCCAGCCGAATTTCTAAAGGCCTTTGCAGACAAATTATCCCCGCTTTTGCTAAACATGTTTAATGAATCTTTGCGTGATGAAATACTCCCCTCTACGTTAAGACAGGCCACTATCTCTTTAATATTAAAAAAGGACAAAGACCCCCTTATCTGCAGTAGCTATCGCCCTATTTCTTTGTCATGTGCAGATGTTAAACTGCTGGCCAAAATGCTGGCTAAACGTCTGGAATCTGTCCTACCAACTATTATCTCCCTAGACCAAACAGGGTTTGTTAAGGATAGACATTCTTGCGTCAGACGCTTATTTGATATCCTATATACACCTACACCCTCTGATACCCCTGAATTGGTTGTCTCATTTGATGCAGAGAAGGCATTTGACCATGTGGAGTGGTCTTACCTGTTTCATGCATTGAGGCGTTTTGGTTATGGAAGTACATTCATTTCATGGGTAAAGCTTCTGTATACATCCCCCCATGCTCGCGTTCGCACAAATAATGATTACTCTGATTACTTTCCCCTCGAACGTGGTACTCGCCAAGGCTGCCCACTCTCTCCTCTGTTGTTCGCCATTGCCATTGAACCACTGGCCACAGCCTTCAGGTCCAGCCAGGTGTCCGGTGTTTCAAGGGGTTGTGTTGAACATAAAGTGTCACTGTATGCGGATGACCTCCTGCTTTTCATCTCTAATCCAGACGGGTCCATCCCCCTAGTGCAAGGGTCGGCAACCTGCGGCTCTAGAGCCGCATGCGGCTCTTTAGCGCCACCCTGGTGGCTCCCTGGAGCGTCTTCGAAAATTTATGAAAATGAATGGGGGGATTTTTTTTTGTTTGTTTTAATATGGTTCTTAATAAATTAACATTCTTAATGTTTTCCAATGTTGTAAAAATGTGCATAATAAATATTAAAGTTCAACATTTCTGTCAACGAAGATTTGATAGCCTGCGACACACGTTTTAGGGTGGCGCCGTGCCAGGCAGGTGGCTGTAAACCTAGTTGTAAACAAACCGGCGGGTATGTCAGTATGGGCCATGCCATGGATCCCAAAGGGAAAAAGAGAAAGATAGCCGATGAGATCAGAGAATTTAAGGCAGAATGGACCGAATCATTTGCTTTCATTTCCATTGCGGAAGGATTGCCTGCATGTTTGCTTTGTAATGAGAAGTTGGCGAACAACAAAAAGAGAAAGACATTTAGAAAGACATTTTCAGGGAAGGCATGCTACATTTGCAGCCGACTATCCAGAGAGAAAAAGTGCGATTGCAGTAGCCTACTTCTGGAGAAATTTTGTTTCAACCTGAGAGATATTAAAACGTGGAAAACAACGGTTCACGTATGGTGATTACACGAAGTTGAACTTAAAGCACCATATACAGCGGAGAAGTCACGTGGTGTGTCATTCTCTCCGAGATGCGCTGCAGGGAAAAACATTTAATCATGAAAGCTCATTATGTAGCCTCGTTGTAGCCTACTTAGTCATTTTCATAGTAGGCTAATATAGATAATATACACTTACAGCCTTTGTTGCTGTAAGGCTTTTTTTTTTTTTTTTGCGGCTCCAGACAGATTTGTTTTTTGTTTTTTTTGGTCCAAAATGGCTCTCTGAACATTTTGGGTTGCCCACCCCTGCCCTAGTGTTACATTTATTGACAGAATTTGGGAAAATGTCAGGTTATGGACTAAATTATCACAAAAGTGAACTAATGCCAATTAATGCTGCAGCCATAAACTATCCCCTGTCTAAGCTGCCATTCAAGGCTTCTCTGGACAATTTTAAATACTTGGGTATCTATATAACTAAAAACTACTCTGACTTATTAGAGTGCATGAAAATGTACTCTACTGTTCTTCTGTTTCTTCTTATTATTCTTCTAACGGACTTCTGCGTTTAATTCAGCTTCAACCGTACAATGTAGAAACTTCATTCAAACTGCGTTGCATAGCTCTTACTTTGGACACCTGGGCTTTGTATATACTTTGAAAACTTAATCATTGAATTTTTAAAGCCATTTTTTCTCCCATAGACTTAACATTGGATTATGACATCACGAGGGCAATTAGGGCAATTAGAATCTTGTGCCAGGTGTTCTGGCCACCTGCTCCTCCAACTGTCATTTCTCAGGCTTTAAGCATACAATCTTTCTCTGAAGACTACATATCCTGTTCAACTCTTTCCTGTGCTCAAAACTGTTTCAAAATAAAAGTCCTCACGACAATAATTCACTATTAAATCATTTAACCATTCAAACTACTCAACTAACTGTTTGGCCATTCTAACTGTCAGTTGTCATCAACTATCACTCCCTCCAACTTTTTCCTCTGTCCAAAACTGTTTCAAAATAAAAGTCCTCACTAAGATAATTTACTATTAGTTAGTTCAACTATTTAAACTAATGTACCCAACTGTTTAACTGTTTGGCTATAGGGAACCTAAGTGATGCGCATCTACTTCCGGCCCATTGGACCTAAATCGTCAACATTTATAAACGGGAGTCAGTGGAGAGATAATAATTATTTTTTGGTCCCGTTCGAATTGTACTGTGCATTTCACATATGATGTGTGTGAATTTAAAAGATCATTTTTCACGTAAATAAAGTACTGTTATTCAATAGACTTTAAAAGTTATGTTAGTTTTGTGCAAATCCGCCCAGTGGACTACATGTCTCGTCTCAAATGATGTACGTCACCAACATTAAACGAGCGGCTCGCTAGTTAGTTAGCTGTTATGCTAGTTAGCGGTTACATCTTGCTGCCAACTATGTCACTTTACTGTAGTTTATGTACAGTCTATGGACGAATACAACTTATTTGGAGTGTTTAATGCTCTGACTCATGGTATTTTCACCGGCAAGGGGGGAAGCTCAAATAGACCTGCTGTTGCTGGTGCCGGTGGCTGTGCCTGTGAGGTGGGCTAACATCACTAACGCGACTGATGTGTTTGTAGTCGATGGAATTATGATATTTCACAATGTTGTAATTCACTAGTTACGAAATAAACTGCAAATGTCTTTACATGAAAATGTGTCTATAAAATTGACAAACATCATACAGTGCCTATAGAAAGTCATCATACCCTTTTGAAATAGTTACTTTTTTTGTCTTACAGCCTGAAATCAAAACCCATTTTAAAAACAATCTTTTCCAGTTTTATTTACAAATTTAGCTGTACAACATCAAAATAATGAAAAAAAAGTCAACAGTTCTGAAAATTAATAAAAAATTAAAAACTAGAATAACAGGGTTGGAAAAGTCATCATACCCCTGACTTAATACTTTGTAGAGCTTCCTTTTGCTTTCATTACAGCCATCAATCTGTTTGGATATGTCTATTATAACGTTGCACACCTAGATTGGGGAATGTTTGCCCAATCTTCTGTGCAGAATTGTTAAAATCCAGTCAAATTCTGTAAGGAACGGCGATGGACTGCTCTCTTCAAGTCAATCCACAGATTTTCTATAGGATTTAAGTCAGGGCTCTGACTTTGCCACTCAAGGATATTCACCATCCTATACTTAAGCCACTGCTTTGTTCTTTTGGCAGTATACTTAGGATCATTGTCGTGTTGGAAGGCGAATGACCTGCCCATCTTCAGCTGTCTAGCAGAGGGACACAGGTTTTCCTCAAGAATTTGGGTGTACTTGGCAGCATCCATTTTCCCTTCTATCCTGACCAATTGCCCAGTCCCTGCTGAAGAGAAATATCCCCACAACATAATGTTGCCCCAACCATGCTTCACAATAGTATGGTGTGTTATATGTATATATGGTGAGCTGAAAATGCAACTGTAGTTGACAGAGGACAGATGTAGCTCGCTAGTGACCAAATATGAGCTTTTAGTGTGGTAAGATGTCTTTGTAAATTGCATTTGTTTAAAAAATCCCGTTTGTCCTCCATTGTAATAGACGGGCAGGGTGCGAAAGCTTGACAGGCGTAGCAACAGTAACTATGGAGGGCGGGACTTCTGGAAGGGTCATTTTATTCGGGTTGCAAGTTTTTCAGTACATCATATCAATGCAGTGGCTAAGATTTCAAATATGGATTTCCAATCAGAACTGCATTTCTTAGATTAACGTACCATGCAATAGAAATTCATGTTTGTGATTGAACTGGGGACTAACAATGCAGATCCAATTCTCTTCCTCACAAAACATTCTAGTCTTGCATGTCACATATTAATATCCAGAATTCAGTATGTGCAAGATTTACAGTTTACCATATCAACACACAGGTCAAGTTGTCAATATGGACAAATGAACTGCATTTCCTAGATATCAATGAGATTCATCAGATTAGTCAGTTTAGGTGTACATGACATCTAAACACCTAATATGCCAATCACCAGCTGGCCAAAGTTTGTGGAATTTATTTACAAAATATTATTTAAATAAATCTGCCCAAACTGCTGACATTGTCTGCCACCAGCTAACCAAATAGGAAATATGTGACCATTCACAGCGAAATCAGTCGTTTTGCGCACATCGTTATTTTGAGAAAATCAACAATAACAAACTTCCGGGTTAAAATGTTGAATTTCACGTTTTCGCATAATTCCGCTGTATACAGTCTACAGTTTCATATTGTGAATGCATTTCACTGAAAAACCTACGTTTTGACTGTTAAACCCGGCGAAGATTCAACACATTTGCTGTCATTCTCGTTGTGCACGCGCCGCTTAAACAGGTGATTTCTCCTCTTCTGGCATATCGTGACAGGAGAACCATGTCAACTTTGGATGCGGTTATCTTAGCGATAGTTTGTGTAATACCCTCAATATACATATCGTTGGAAAGCTTAGTTCATGGCCGTTCACGTGAGCACAATAACTTAATTTACTAAATTTTACCGAAACGACTGGTTCCGCTTTACAGGGTCACATATGACAGACATTAACACCCTCGATTAATTGGTCTGAAACTTTCCTAAATATTAGATTCTATGATAAGGCAGATGCTGACATGCCTAATTCACATGTCTGGTATAATGTTTTTGGTGACCTGCCTGTGTGCTCTTGTCTTGTCTACGGTCTTGTTAATGGAGTTGCACTGTCATGCTGCATTTGCATTGAAGTTGATGTCATTGGACGTAGATCTCTCAGCACCCACAACTCTGAATGACTTACAGCGTCCTTGTCAATATGACTCCATTAATTTGATGTTGAGCCCTAGATTTGGAACAAAGTACAAAAAAACAAAAAGACTGTATTCAGTATTTGTGCTGCAAATACAATGTATTATGTCACTAATGATAATACTCACAGCATATGAACCTATAGAAGGATAAGGGGAAGAAATGGCATGTGTAGCAAGCAGGAAACTGGAAACCCATATAGGAATAGTTCAATAATAAATAATTTAGTGTACAGAAGCTCAATGTTGTACCATGTGTCCTTCATAGATACACTTAGTTATCATGGTTGAAATTGTAGTACATCTCCTTCAATCTTGGTTTATCTAATTGCAATTGAACAACATTGATATTCTGTACACTAAATGTCCATACTTTTAGCTACTTTCACAAAGTTTTTCAAGTTCCTACTAGCGAACCCACATACTATTTTACCAAGTAATGGCAACTCAATACCAAGTAGTGAGTTGTGCTTACAATACGAATACAGACAAATATTTGAGTGTTGCTGAAGTATAGACTTATCTTATTGAAGAACTGTACAGTCACACACTCAGACATCTGCATGCACTCCCCACACAATGTTTTCATTAGGCATAATGGATTCTTCAACAGGTTTCAGTAAACAAAGCTGCATGCCTGCAAATGACCCTACTCTTGGTGTATGAATTTATTTTTATCCTAAATTGTAGTTTCAATATGCTCCCTGATAAGCAGTTTTATTGATGTAAGATTGGCGCTTGTTCAATAAACAGAGCAAGCCTAGATATGCACTAGAGATGGGTGCGGATTGAGCTAAATGTGCGTTTTTAAACAGGCGACTTGCAAGACAGTGTATGAGTGAAATGTGATTCGAGGATTATGCATCACATATTTTTGCCTTCAAACTTCTCCACATGGTGAGAATGAAGTCATGTGGACATGCACATATTGTGCAATTGCAGAGCTCACAAGACTGACAATACAGCACAATTCTCTGTGTTGTTGCTTCTCCTGGAGCAGGGTTCTGCTCATACAGTCCACGCTTTTCATGCAAGGTTATAAAATGTTTGAGGTACGTGAATGCCCCTGCATGCCATGTTGATCGTCTAAAAATGCTAAATTTAATACATTGCAAAATGTTAAGATGAGAAGCATGATTTTCTCAGTGATACTACACGCAGGGGGGGGGCACATGTATGGCCGTTTTTTCAGCGAAGCTGTGGACAGACTTGTTTGGTCACTCTTGTGGAATGCTAACATACAGTTCAGCTACAGATGATCTGTGGTAATCCAACTGGTTTGTATATGTAAACACAGACGCAGGCAAGAGCCCCACATCATCACATACCCTTCACCATACCTAGAGATTGTCATCAGAGTGCATAGTATCCTGAATCCATGAAATAGCTGGCCTTTAAAAATAAAAATCTGCCTGCCTCTTTTCCCCTTAAAGACGACTTTTGACGACACCCCCTGTACCCATAATGACAAGTTTTGACACCTCCTGTATTTCCATAATGACATGACTTGACAACCAGTATATATTCCTCAAAATTAGTTAGATTAATTATTAATTATTAATTAAATTTACCCTAATAAATTGATAGTTCAGAGTCTCATCTTTACAGAGATATACAACATGGCTATTTTTCAGTAAAATGTATGATGGTAAAAGTCATTTATATGCAAATATGTTCCATGGGTGGCCCTAGCAACATATATTTGACCCTGCAAGGCGAAACCAGTCGCTTTGGTAAAATTTGCCAAATTAAGTTATTGAACGGCCATAAACTAAGCTTTCCAACAATATGTATATCGATGGTATTTGAAAAACTATCGCTAAGATAACCGCATTCAAAGTTGACATGGTTCTAGATAGATAGATAGATAGATCCTTTTATTAATCCTTTAACAGGAAATTACAGTGTCACAGCAGCTTCAAGACAGACGTAACACCACACATTCATTCACATATATCCAGACCTAATAAGTTAATAATAAGTTAAAAATACTTAAAAACTATACATGACTAAATAGAATTATTTTTGTGCATTATAGAGTGCTGCTGCTTTTGTCTTCAGAGAGTGGAGTGGGTGAGCAGGGTTGGCCAGTATTGAGCCGATGTCTATTTAGTGTTCTGGTCCCTGCCACCTGCTGGACCGTCTCCAGTTCAGCCCCTACCACTGAGCTAGCCTTCCTAATGAGCTTATCCACTCTGTTTCTGTCTGCTGTGCGGGTTCTCTCTCCCTCTCTCTCTCCTCTCTCTCCCAGGCCACAGCGAAGAACAGGGCACTGGCCATCACTGTGTGGTAGACATTGCAGAGCAGGGGTTGGCAGATGTTAAAAGATCTTAGCCTCCTTAGGAAGTAGAGTCTGCTTTGTCCCTTATGATACACCACCTCCATGTGGCTCTTCCAGTCCAGCTTGTTTCCAGCTGCACACCAAGGTACCTGTGGTTGGCATCCACCTCGTTGCCCTTGATGGTGACTGGTGTTGGCTGGGCCCCTCTCCTCCCCTTCCTGAAATCCACAGCTATCTCTTTTGTTTTTGTGGTGTTGAGATGGAGGTTATTATCGGCACTCCATAGCACAAAGTTGTTAACTCATTCACTGCCATTGACGTCTTTAAACGTCAATTTAGACACATACGTTGACTGCCATTGAATTGCATTTTTCAATGGGGAGGGCTCATGGGTGGGCTTGGGAACGATCTGGCAGAGTTTCAGGCTTGTAAACAGACTGTACTAGCGATCCGAACCGCTAGATGGCAGCAGTGCCATTTGGATGATGAGTATCTGCCTGCAGAGTGCATATGCAGAGACATACAACAAGCAAACACACTGAAGATCGACCACAGTGGATCTAGTTTGCACGCAGTGCAGGGAATAAATATGCTTACTTCTTACATCAAGGATGGAAAACACGTGAACGGTATGATCCATTTACCTTGGATATTGCTATAGACTACCGTCCTGTTCAAACGAAAAACGAAACCGAAACCAGAGATGAATTCGCCAATCCTGCATAGTTCCTTTTTAAAGGGAAACTATGCAGGATTGGTGATTTCATCGCCGCTTTTGCTTTCGCTTTTTGTTTTTGCTTGTTTTATCATCATCATCAACCATTTTTTTATTCAGGGAAAATTGACTGAGCATCAAGCTCTTTTACAGCAATGCCCTGAGTCACAAAACATATAACAGCAATAATCAAAATAATAAAACAAGAATAAGAAAAAGATACAAAAAGCAAACAATTAAAATGATACATAACCAATTAATAAAGCAATAATAATAATAAAAACAGAGAGAAAAGAAGAGGAAAATGTATGTATAAATAATGATAATAATAATAATAATAATAATAATAATAATAAAATAAAAGGTCTAAATATTAGTCAAAGCAAGAACATTTTACAACAGCCATATCACCAATCATACCTTTGAATTGGTCTAGTGACACAAACCTATCTAATTTGAATAATTCTTGGAATTTGTTCCATTTATTTATTATTGTTATCATTTATTTATGCTTGCATATTTCTCTGCAGAGCTTCCCCTACAGCTTTAGCGTGTATATTTTACAAAACTCCTCAATCGGTCAGTCTGCCATGCCTTTTCATGAGACTTCACATGGCACTTCCTGGAGTAGACCATGGGTGCATGCCCGAGGGCTCCTGAAATTGCAAGCGTGGTTCTACCACTACAGACCACTAGGGCGGCCGAAAAATACATTGTTCGACCGGTAATGACTCATTTAATCATATATAACAGTATGGAATGAATTGATTAACTGAAACACGTCGCATAGTTTACCTTTAAGCGGCGTGGACAACGGGAATGACTGCTAATGTGTTGTGTTGAATCTTCACCGGGTTTAAGAGGCAAAACTTATGTTTTTCCATGTAATTTGTTCACAATATGAAAGTGTAGACTGTATACTGTCGAATTAAGAGAAAACGTGAAATTTAACATCTTAGCCCGAACGTGTTTATTGTGGATTTCCTCAATATAGCATTGAGCTGCTTTGCAGGGTCACATATGGGTTGCACCTAGTAGGCGCCCAGGGGGGGAAGTGGTCTGAATATTTACCGTAATTTCCCGACTATTAGCCGCAGCTTATACATTGATTTTGCTAAATTTCCTCTGCTGTGAGGTTAATACAAGGGGGCAGTTAATATAGTGTTAATATGGTTTTGTTTCTTTTAACTTGCATAAAACACTGTCCTGCGGCTTATACACAATGCGGCTTATATGCAGGAAATTACTGTATGACCCCTGTATTTTAAGGAAGAACATTTATTTATTTACAATACAAAGCACAAATTCAATGTTCATTTTCTTGTGAACCGTTTGTCACAGCAACTAGTATCTAATATCATCTGAAAGCTTGAATTGTGCCGTCAAGTGATATATGTGTGATATTGACGAGTACTTCATGACAATGTCAACAGAGAAGAATTGGTGTGAATTTCGCATTTTTTTTCTCTCATCAGATAAATTCTCTCAAGGAGGGCAGGGGTTTATCTCTAGGGTGGCACTGCCTTCCCATAGACACACCCCTGATGCAAAGTCGCTGAATATTTAAGCCAATAGCATATTTAAGCTTTTAATGAATTTGATTAAAAGAAACATTTTGGAAATTCATAACAATGTAAATGTCCACAATAATAACACTAGGCAAATAATGTTTAGCCATCTTTTTTGAATGTTGAAATGGAAGTTTTGTCTGTTTGTCCCCCCTCAAGTTACCAACCAGTGTTTGGAATGCTGCTGGAAAGGCCCTGAGTTGCAGGTAGACATGCTGACCAGAGTTAAGTCATCCCATAAGATGGGCCCTGCCTCTTATGAGCTTAAACAAGGCCAAATATTTTACAGGTAAGTCTGTATCTCCCTTTTAATATATGCGCAGTCATTCTGACCTGGTATTGTGTGTTAGATCACAGTTGGATAAAGTTTCCACTGACACTATATCTTTGGCCACTAGATAGAGCTGTGTTTTAAGTTTGTCAATGAATGATGCCTGGCAGGCTAGGAGAGACGGCTGAGGCAAATCCAACAGAATCTGACAGCCGTTATTGTTGTAGAACGCTTCAGTTGCACACCCAGTGTCGCCATGCTCTTACAGTCTCAGATTGCATGTGATGTACAGTTAGGTCCATACATATTCTTATAATGTCAACTTTTCCGCACTACAATGGTACTGTTACCATACTGCACATAGTGTCTGTCTATATGGTCCATACTAAATATCCATATATTTATACTTATTTTATGTTAATTACACTGAATATATCTATATGTTTACTACTCTTGTAATGTTACTGCTACTACACTGCACATACATGTTGTTCATACTACATAGGCATATTTATAGTCTGCTCTTATATGGTTACTGCTACTACACTGCACATATTTATATTTAACTTATATTACTGTAAACCACCCTCTGTAAACCACTGTTACTGCTACTACACTGCACATATCTGTACATGTTGTTTATAGACTGCTCTCAGGAGGTTACTACTAATACACTGCACAGATTTATATTTAATTTGTATTACTGTAAATACCAACTGTACTTCTACTGTCTACACTGAAGTATATATCATGCTCTGTCTATGCACCATCTGCCTATACTTTGTGTATCACATTGCACGTTTCTGCTTTTTTGCACTTCTGGTTAGATGCAAACTTTTTGTCATCTTTGTACTTGTACTCTGCACAAAGACAATGACATTTAATCTATTTTTATCTAATCTAGATACTTGGACAGTGATACAATGTTTGTAATTTTGTCTCAGTACATTACCAGAATGGCTGAAGCTACTACTACTGCGTGTTGCCTATGGGGACTATTTTCAGGTGCTGTGTGATATCACTGCGCCCATGGTACGTTTGCAACTTTCCTTGATTATGACGCCAGATGAGAGTGTAGTCCCATGTCAAATCAGCCTAGAAAATCGCCAGGTTTCATTTTCAGTTTGTCTTATTGCACTTTCTAACTTGAGAAGAGACTAGTTTTAAATGGGAAAATTACCGGAAATCTTAGTCACTATTAAGCGTAATGCTAGCAGGCGAGATGCTAATGGTCTTAACCGATTCAATGATCTATGCGAGGCTCGAGCTAAAAGTTGTATCGCCAGACTCTCAGAATGGCTGGATGAACGGGAAAAAGGTAAATATCAATTGTTTTGCTCAAGGGGAGATGGAAAATGAGCTTAATTCTAAAAATGGTGGAATATACTTTTATACACACTCCTAAACCTTCCCAGAAGAATTGAAGCTGTTATAGCTGCAAAGGGTGTACCGACGTCATATTAAACCCTATGGATTATAGGATGTGACTGAAGTTCATATACAGTACCCTCCAGAATTATTGGCACCCTTGGTAAAAGTTGACTAAAAATAGGTCTAAAAAATAATCTTTAGGTAATTTATTGTACTCCCACAATGAAAACAATGAGGAAAAATACACCCTGTAAGGGAAGCAAATTTATTCTGAGAAAAAGGAAAATCTCATAAAGAAATAAATGTTTTTAATAAAAACACGTCACTCACAATTATTGGCACCCCTACTTGTAATACCTTCTTAAACCTCCCTTTGTCAATAAAACTGCATGTAATATTCGTCTCTGACACCTCATAAAGATTGAGAATACAAAGTAAGGGATTTAAGACCATTCATCTTTACAAAACCTCCCCAGATCGTCCAGATTGCTAGGTCCACACGTGCATTCTTCTCGTTGACTCATCCCACTGTTTTTCTATGGAGTTTAGATCAGGGGACTGCTATGGCAATGTCTGAAGCTTGATTTTGTGTTCAGTAAACCATATTTGTTTTGATCTGTGCATTTGTTTTGGTTCATTGACCTGATGAATGATCCAATCATGACCAACTTTTAGGGCCTTGGCAGAGATTGTTTGATTTCCTTTGAAAATGTTCAGGTTTTTCTTGGTGTTCATGATGCCATGCACCTTAATTAGGTTCCCAAGGCCTTTGGGAGTTAAAACAGCCCCACAATAGCACAGCCCCTCCACCATAATTCTGATTAGGCATGGGGTTCTTTTTAGTATAGTCATTCTTCTATGTACGCCAAAGACACCTTAAGTGTTTTTAGCAAAAGAGCATAATTTTATTTTCATCTGACAATAGACCACACTCCCAGACATGTCATGGTACCATTCAGTAACTCCTGCCATTTACATTGTTCATTAAATGACTCTACTGGCTTTAACCTGACATGCTGTCTAAATAATCTATTAGCAGTGAGGTCACTTTTGAAGATTTTTTGGGGGGACTTGGTGACCCCAAGATGATAGCTTTGTCTGTAACTCTCAACAGTGGTTCTTATGGATTTTTTTGCCTATCATACCATCCTCCATACTGTGCGTGGGAGCAAAATAGCCATGGGTCTTTGTCCAAGCATGTTTGCCACATTTCCAGATGATTAGAACCTTTTAGTCATCATTTTAATTGGAAATATAGGCATTTTCAACAAAATACCTAGTTTCCATAGACATTCTGTTACTTACAAATGTCAACACAATTTCTTTTTATTTCAATTTAGTGTATTCTCTTGTCTCTCCAATGTTGAAAAATGACTAGAGGATTTAGCCTCTGAGTGACTTCATTTTCATACCATAGTGAAAAAGAACGTCATGAACTACTTCTGAAAGTTCACAGACACTCTGATTTACTTTAAAACGTTGCATTTACATAGGAAAATGCTCCTGTTAAATGTTGTACATAATATGTTTCAGGGGTGCCAATAATTGTGAGCAAGCTGTTTTTGTTAAAAATATTTTTTTCTTTATGAGATTTTCCTTTTTCTCAGAATAAATTTGCTTGCCTTGCAGGGTATATTTTTCCTCATTGTTTTCATTGTGGGAGTACAATAAATCACCAACAGATTATTTTTTATACCTATTTTTAGTCAACTTTTACCAAGGGTGCCAATAATTCTGGAGGGTACTGTAGAGGTCAAGACTGATGACCCAATACTTTTGGCAGTATAGTGTATATTGTATTGCCACCTCATTTTTGTGGCTCAAAAAGAATTGGACAGTTGATGGACAAGTGGGTACTTTTTTCTATTCTTCGACTTCCTTCTCACCTTGCACCTGTTTAAGTTGGATGTACGTGCACCCTCTGCTACTTCAAATGTGGCCTGTTACCTTGTTATGCCATGACAAATTGAACAGATAAAAGGTCTTCATTCCAGTTGTTTGCATTTGCAATTAAGTGCATTCTTTACAAATAGGCATGCACTGGTGAGCTCAGCAACACCAAAAGACATGGAAGACAACTAAGATGTAGGACATTCTTGGGGAGGAGGGCATATCATTATCAAAATCAACAGCGAAGAAACACCTGAATAACTACAAATACAGAGGTTTGCAACAAGGTTCAAATGGTGTTTATTTAGGATTAAACTGCTCTAAGTGTAGGAGGGTGAATTCTGATGTGTTTGGCGATTCTTTATTGATTCAGCCAAATGCTGATGGATTAATGTGCAGTGCAGATGGATAATGACCTAATGATCTATGATATAGCACAAAAGAAACCCATTATTTTCCCAAGGCAATGTAATGGGATATTCTTCAATGGCCACGTCGATCAGTGGACCTCCACCCAATTGAGCATGATTTTCACTTGCTGATGACAAAACTAAATTGTCACATTAAACAAGTAGCAGTAAAGCACTAAAGGCTTGGCAAAGCACATCGCAGGAGAAAAGTCATTTGTTTGGTATTGTCTTTTTCCAGTCGCTTTTTAGCCTCAAGAATAGAGTGACAATGTATGAAAACAGCTGTAATAATCTATAATGAATGGTTGGCAGTATTTTTGTTCAACTCCTTGAATTTAAACTGAATGGTTGGACAGAGGCAAAATAATAAGAAAAAACAAAACTGTCAGTGCTTGGTTTGACATCTTATATCTGAAATCTTTACAGATATTTTCTTAGTGCTTATTTGTGATGTGGATGAAAGCAATAAAGAATGTGATAACCACTGCTAAAACAATCAAGACTCTGTGTATTTTGTCTCATCACCTTGGATATAAATCTGTTTGTATTTTACTTTGCTGCTTTAAATTAAATC
This sequence comes from Sardina pilchardus, assembly GCF_963854185.1. Taxonomy (NCBI): domain Eukaryota; kingdom Metazoa; phylum Chordata; class Actinopteri; order Clupeiformes; family Clupeidae; genus Sardina; species Sardina pilchardus. The sequence goes on along the minus strand of NC_085016.1, from coordinate 29,279,193 downwards.
AGATACCACAAAAGTCACATGATTCCTACTAGACACACATATACGCACACCCACATGTAGTGTCTACATGTGTGTGTGCGTATGTGTGTGCAATGTCTGTCACGCCCAGACATTGCGGTGGGGCACATGATTGGAATTCCTTCTTATCCTTTTTAGAAGTCCCAGCATTGTGTTCTTACTACACCACAATCCTCTTCTGTAACTGTTGAGTTAAAGTCCATTCACTCAGGGCCTCACGGGCACATAATGCACGTCCTGCTCTATTACACCCGAGAGGCATAGTGTCATATGAGCCACTTTAGTCAGCTTTAATGATATACATTTCAAAGGTAGCCCAAAATCTTAGCCGCTGACACAAAAGGCAGAGCTATGGTTGTGGTATTTAAGAAATTAAGACACAATATCCCATCGCAGTGATGAGGAGTCCCTAGAGTAAATTTTGGTGAAGCAGGAGTATTTGGGCAGGTGGAGGGAGATCGGGTGGAGGGCGGTGGTGAGGAATCATGGAAGTCCACATTGAAATTCCAGAATGTGAGCTGAGACCAAGTAAACTTATCCAAGGTCCAGTTTTAGAGCAAACACTGAACCCAGACATGTATGTCATGACACGCAGTAACTCTTCTCTCCCTAGATGTTCCGTTTCATGTCATGTCAAACTGGAGAAGTTAGGAGAAAGTGTTGGACGCTGCCTGGACTGTGAGCCTCTCTCCAGGGATCCGCATAGGCGGAAGTTCACGAGTCCGACTGTAAATATTTAAGCGTTCTCCAAATCTGGGTCGGCAGCCCGTCAACGATACAGCCAAACATTAGTCAGGGCCTTGAGATAAGGTGATTCAGTGTCTTCTGCCCATTGTCATCGGGGGGGGGGGGGGGGGGGGGGTGATGGTGATGGTGGTGGGTGGGTGTCTTTGCTGTTTACATTCTTTAAATGTTGCTGGTTGATTTTGCATTGAGATATGTCACAGCTGTGTTTGATTATATGTTCTCCTAAAATGTCACAAATCTTCTCTTGAGGCCTGGAAAAGGGGGGGACTCCACCCTCTGATTTTTTACGAACAAAGTTGTTAAAAACATTGCTCCAGTGATGTCAGTCTGTCTCCAACTCACAATATTGCTCCCAGTCTAAACTTTCTATTAATCCTGACACATAACAAGTATTGGCTGCATGTGACTTGGTAAACAAGATTCTTACTGAACTGTTTTACTAGACTATGGCAAGCATCCACCTACATTGCATTTGCCATTTGCCAATGGCTGTTGTATAATGACCATCAGCTTGTTTCATCTGGCTGTCTTACACAATAGCCGATCATAAGACCTACTTAGAATGGCTTTTTTTGGTGACACCCAGTTATTCCAGGGGCAAACAGGCAGGCAGTGGAAGCTCTTGTGCTGGATGAGGCACTTGTATTACCACAACAGCCAAAGTGTTGCCTTCAGAAATAGTCTGTCTGTTGACACTCAAAGCACACAAACACTAGTGTCTCCCTTAGGAGATTCTAAAGTGATGTATTGTGTTGATGTCAAACAAACAATCTTGTGACTTTTTTTGTGTAAATGTAGAGGTCACTTTGAACAATGCATGCTTGCTTATACAGTAGAACTTGTGGATTCCTTACAGTACACCTCCAGAGGTTAAACAAATGCTTATCTTCGTGGACACAGTGATACAATAAGGATAGTCTTTTTCTGTTTTTTGTTTTGTTTTGGTTTTTTGTCAAGAATTGAGGTGTTGTCAAGAATTGAGTTTAATGGGCTGCTTGCTATAGAAGGTAAAGGCTGAGAATTAAACACTGGTGGTTACCCAGCTGTATAATCTCACCATCTCGACTGGCAATCTGCAGACATCTAGCTTGTTTGCAAGAAATGTGTTTAGATCTGAGTGGCAGAAGTACATATGGTAAACTGACAAAAAGTGGACCGTTTTCAAGAAATACATAGTGAACAATTAGCAAGCTACTTTTGGCAAACCCATTGATAAATTTCTGTTTCAGGAGAAATTGTTAAAACACTATAAACATACAAGAAAGACACAAACAATTAAAGGAGTACACTAACTTGCTCCACTCCTGAGTAAGGTTGTGTCCTGCTGCTGAAGAGGGAGTTGATGTTTGTCCACTGGTTATATGTAATACATTCAATATGCAATGAATTAATAAAGAATGGCCTGGGTAAAGATCAGGATCAATGACTTCAGCACTCACCAGTACCACTTGACTGTCGCTTATTAAACTTGCCTTTTAATTTCAATGTTGCCCTTTGTCTTGTGTATCCTCTCTTTGTAATGACTGTGTAAAGTTATCATTCACCACTGCAAATTGCAAACAATGCAAACAATTGGTCAAAAATGGGGACCTATCAGAAACACGGATAACTTTGTAAACCAGTTTTGGCCAGTCCAATAACACATATAGGTTGGAAATTAATTATGCCAATCAAATTAATAGAGCCTCGCATGCCATGAAGGTAAAGGCATTACGACATCTAAAAATAAGTTGTCAAGTGTGCAAATAGGTCAACAATACTGGGACCATGGGGAGAGATCTCGTCAGGAGGAGACTGGAAAGTTGAGCGGAGTGCATGTCTCGCTCACTAACCCCAACTTCTCACAGGAGGCATTGTAAAGTAAGGGGAGATCAGAAGAATGCAATTGTCTGAGTTGTTTGTCTGAGTTTGCCCGTGGCTGTGCCTGGTGAGTAGATCATGTCCACTATAATCATTCAAACGTTAGTCAGGGTTTTCAGAAATCTGCCTCCTATACCAGTGTGTGTGTATACTGACTGTCCACTGGCCCACTGTTTACTGCTTACACTGTTACTGGCTATATTAGCCCATATGCACAGCCCCTCCCTCCGACATGTTTATCCTTGCACTGCTGTAGTTTTATTGTCCAATTTTATGCTGCTCTCTAAATTGTATCCTTGCATTGGTGGACTTATTTTTACTACCACCATGACACACACTCCTAGAACACGTTACCATACATATTGAATCACAGGGTCAGTCCCTGCCCTGTCACTGCAAGCGTCTCATGCTTATACATCCCTTGGTACATTCGTATTCTTTTATTGTCCGTATTATGCATGCGTATTTTTATCGTCCTGTTATTGTTGTATAAGTCTTAAAGCTACTGGGACCTTGAATTTTCTCTTGGGGATCAATAACGTTTTTTTTATCTTTCTGTGATTGATGTAAAGGCTACATTCAAGGCATTTCCCAGCGACAGACACGTCACTCAGTAAAAAAATTCCAGAGTTTATCCACTAATAAACAAATAGAGGACTGTGCACACTTCTGAATCCAGATAATGTAAAATAAACTTGCAGGCTAACTCCTGGCTGACACTATTGTAATATGTGCTATAATCTTTTATCAAACATAACCAGAGCTCCATAACCTAGCTGAGCATAAGTAGACATCAGATTCTGTAAATATTTATGCTGATCATCATTCCTGTGCTCTAAGGCATTAAACCAACGTTGTTGACTCACTCAGATTTAGTTCAAACAGTCACATGAAAATTGGCATTTGAAAAAGGTTTCTGTAACGGATGAGTTTGGTTGTTAGTGTTTGCAAGCATGTTGTCTGGGCCACCCAGTCAGTTCAGTCTCATCCCATGGCCTGCATGTGACCAAGCTGAAAGGCACAGAAGTGTGCTTCTTATATTGTTGCAGGAGAAGAAATGTGCCCATATCATTTGCTTTATTTTCATAAAGGTGTCTGGTTATCAGATTATATAATGTATTTGTGTGGCTCCAGCCACCGTCACACAGACAGAATACCAAACTTACAAGGTGTAGTCCAGTGTTCTCAATTGCTCACTGTCCATTGTAATCACCTACAGTACAGGTGACCTACAGTATATGAATGGATGATGCAATTCAGTCCTTGAATCTTGAATCTTGAAATTGAGAGTCAATCTGAAAATATTGACTCTCAAAGCAGACAGATGAGTAGGACAAATAGTTAATGCTTATAGACCTTTGAATCTCTAAAATTATTTGCAAGCGGAATGGCGGGCCCGAGCACCTGTGGTCTGCGACCTGTGACATTTCGGAATCTAACAAAGCACTGACGTGATGCATTTGTCAAATGCACATATCTGATGTGTGTGCTATTTGTTTTTGCATATGTTCTACATTGGAAGCAGTTGCTCACTTCTTGTTAGGCTATGATGTTTTATATTGATGTCAATAGGTGGCTAATCTGACTGATCTGATTAATCTGATTGTGATATCCAACAGAAGTGAAGAAAAAAACAAATTCTTTCTCTTGCTTTTTTATTTTGTAAAGTTTTAGATCAATCAAGCATTTTTGCCATATTTCCTACTTGGCCAGATGGTGGAATTATGCTAGGCATGTGAATTACACATGTGAATATCATCACTGTAATATCCAATATGTTGTAAAGTTTCAGATCAATCAGTTGAGGCACGCCCCATATCTGGCACATTTTCCTGCTTCGACAGGTGGTGGCACTATGCCAAGCAAGGCCATTGGGTGACTGGATATCATCATAATCTATCATGCACTGTGACTTTGACACATTTCCTGTTTATGTGGCGAGATATTAAAATCAGCATAATTTACAACATATCAAAAATTGCTTCACAATTTAACATCAGCGATGTCTTGGCGCTAAATTTCATATGAATCCGACAAACCGTCTAACAGGAGTATGTTCAAACTGATCACGTAACTGATAAAAATGTGCATTATGGGCATGTGAATACCATCATTACCATTCTATTCAGTGACCTGTACTTTTATTCCTGTGTATTCACTGTATTATTGATGTGTGTTAGTTTTCGCCCATGGAAAGAACCTCTTTCGGCATCTCATTTCATCATATTTTTATCTCACTTCCTGTTGGGCATGGCTAATACATTGCACATACCAATTGGTGTGTGTACTGTAGCTGAAAGTATATGCCAACAATGGGATAAGTCACATAAGGGGGCGCTAGCGAGTCCCTGGACCACACCCAGGGCCAAGCCTTAGCCCCTGAGTAGCGGACACTACAATTGTGTACCAAATTCCATGAGGTTTTTTTGACCATGGGAACCACCTCAAAAAGGCAAAGTAAGAAGAAAAAGAATCCTTACAAAAACGATAGCCTAGAGCTTCCCACCTCTCGGCGCGCAAGGTCATCCCGGCCCTGTGCATCTTCGGTGGTCGGGCCCTAATCATGTCAAAATTAGCTTGTTTACTTAGCCTGAAATCTGTTGTCCATAGTACATGGGAGTAAATTGACAAATACAGGCTATAACATACACACATTATTTTGACCGCCACTAGCATAACGTGTTTTTTTCCCCTTTTTTTCTCTTTTTTCCCCGTCATCTACTTCCTGAATCTTTGGTCAACGAACACACACACACTATTTGCCCAAGAACACACAATCACAAGCGAAAACTTGCAGACAGAAAAGCACACATTCACAAAAGCGCACGCATGCACACACTCATTTACATACATAAACGTTGCAGGGGATGGAGTAGGAGATGGAAAAAAATGTGAGAGAATGTGCAGGACTGAGCGGCGGTCATATTTTGTACCACTTTGCGGTGCATCTAGTTTATAATAAAACTGTTCTGAGGGACAACTTAAACTAACACAATGAATCAACGCAAATAAATAAATAGGGGTTAGAAGCATTTTAGGCACGTTGAAATAAAAACATCAGATAGTCGGATACAATGAGGAAAGACTAGTTAGCATCAGTAATGTGACTGGTGCTTTCATACTTTCAGGCTCTCTTATGTCATCTAATGCATAATGCAGGGTCTGTGCTAAGCTCCCTCTGCATATATAACAAGTAGCATTCTAGCTTTGGCATGAAGTCTGTGTTGTCGATAAACAATGTGAAATGCTTTCTTCTGATAGCCAGGCTCCTCCTTAGTATACAACCCCCATGTGCTAAGCTATCTGCCCCCTCTCCCTCTGGCCTTTTAAATAGAGAGTATTCCTCTAGACACTTCACTTTGTGTAGAGCTGACCATCACGTCTGGATGTACTGTAGGAGAAAAGAAAAAGAAGGACCTTCAAAGATTGTAGAACACACGCAACTCCACTTTAGTTTGTGTGTAATGGGAAAGGCACAAACGTCATTCCTAATACATCACTAATAACGATTACCAGTGGGACAGCAAGAGGAAATACTAGGGTGTATGTTCATCTGATACTAAGACTTACCTGGACAATTGTTGGACATGCAAAGAGAAACCAGGTTTGGATGTTGGATCCTTATAGAGTCATCAGAAATGAACTCTTGAAATGAACAGTTGAGGGCATAAATGGTAAATCCAGCTAGTGATGATAGCTGCTGTTGTATCAAATAAGCTGTGAGGCATAAGCGGGTGGCTGTGAAGAGCACACAGAAGCTTCTGTTCACCGAGCTGAAGATGAACATGGGGATGGATCCCAAGACTCACAGATCACTGAGCCTAAGGGAGCTTAACCCAAGAACTGTAAGTATGTCATAAATGTTGATTCATTAATGCAGTGGATGTGCTTGTTGTTCTTTGTTACCGAACACATTTGTGGAAAGATGGTGTATGTTGTTATTATAATATTGTCAACATGTGTTTTGGTTTCTGGAGTATAAAAGATGTGAAGGTTGGGTAGCTTAAGGTGCTCTCCCATGACAGTGATGGTACAGTAAGTGTTAATCTGCTGTTGTCTAAAGGAATATAGAAAGCACCTGACTACACTGTCCATAGAACTGACAACCCTTACCATCAAAATTCAAAGATCAAAATGACAGCTTTATATATAAACAACTTTTATGGACCTTATTGTATTCTCTGTTTCAAGGACTCTCCTCTAAGATAACAATAATGATCCATTTATTAATGTTTGTTACAGTCCATTTAAGTGTTTTACCTAGCTTGATTCTGACATTTTGACAGACCGTTTGGAATTCTAGCCACCACTCTGACTTATTTTCAGAGCTGGGTTGCCATAAAATGTGTCACCTTTGGCAGCGATTGTAATTCAGGCCATAGACCCAGGGTGTGTGTGTGTGTGTGTGTGTGTGTGTGTGTGTGTGTGTGTGTGTGTGTGTGTGTGTGTGTGTGTGTGTGTGTGTGTGTGTGTGACATCTCTACTGGCTACTAGAGAGGAAAAGAACAACGACAAGGTCACATCCTGGAGGGATGGAATATTGCCTCATTATATAAGGGATAATGTGTGGAACACCGGTCATTATCAGGAAAAGAAGTCCTGACAGGGCGCCAGCACTAGTGGAATGGTCGATTGCTTAAAGGAACACTGTCCATGATCATTGCCTTTTGTTCACTTTTTATTATCATTATTAGCTGGAATTCGAACCATGGGAGGTCCATAACTTGGCTGCTAACTCCCATCAACATCAAACTCAGAAAGGAAGGCACAGAGGCATGGGGAGGAGGGGGAGAGAGAGAGGAGGGGGAGAGAGAGAGGGCAAAGAAGGGCAATTACAGACACTGACCACTGAAGTGTTTCCCTTTTCAACTTTACTCATTAGAGAAGAACCAACATGAGTGCTGGGGAAAGAAGGGGGAGATGAGGAGGGCAGACTGCACAGTGAATTAAAAGACTTCAATTATCCCTGCTCCTGGATATGTAAAAGAAAGAAAGAAAAAGGGGCCATACATTTAAGACTATTTGAACAAGCAGATGATCAATATCATGAGATTGCAGAAAGACAAAGGGATGAGAGGAACCGTTAATGAGGAAGACCATAGCACTGATCAATGGTATGTCCCCACCCCCACCCACCTAAGTGGAGATATTTTTAGCCTTGGCGGCCTAATGATGTGATTCGCTTACTTTTACCCTCTGTCCAGGCTCTTGTGCTGTGGAAACAAAGGCTTGCATAATATTTGTGGGTGTTTGTGAATCTTGCTCTCTTCCCACTCACTCTTTCACTCTGCCCATGCTTCTGGTGTATAGTCATTCACTATCCATTTGCTACATCTATTGCAAATCTGTCCAAAACAGGGGCGCAGGAGATATTTTCAAAGTGAAAATCAGATTGTGAAATAGGCGTTCAGAGATTGGACCGCCACTTCTGACCCACTGTCGACCATCATAATATTTTAAACTTGCCTGAAGATATCACACTGATTGTTTTTTAAACATGTTTCTATGGGCAGAACGCCAGATCTGCCCTCAGACCAACTTCTTGCTATATGAGAGGTCTCAGCTTTTATGTTTATGCAATTCTGCTTTTATTATTTTTGAATTATTTCACACTGCTTGGGCCAATGGTTCAACACTTCCAAAAGCTACATGGAATGTTGACATTTTATAAAGCCATGAATGACCAAGAGTTTATACAGGTCATCATATGCCTATGATCCTACCTGAAATTAGAAAATTGCTAGGTCAGTAATTGCCTACAGAGGGCCACTCAGACAATGGCACAGCCATTTGTCATTTCTGTCTTCAAAGATGTGTTGCAAGGCCCTATTGGAGGTAATATGTGAATTACAGATTGTGCAGGAAAATCAGGAAAAGATGGACCAGTGTTATACCAATCTCTGTAATCTTTTACATGTTGAGATGGATAAATATTGTCCTGTTAAAAAAAGGGGCTCTACAAAGAAATATTATAGAGCTAAACAACCATATTGGAATAATGAATTGAATGAGTTATGGTTGAAGTTGCGTTCTGCAGAGAGAATATTTCTTAAAAGTGGTCCTGGGGAACCCTGGAAGAAGAGAGCCCTGCATAGTGAATTCACACAATGTCAGGCTAACTTCGATAGAAAGCTCAGGTTCTTCAAAAGAAGGTTTAAAAGAGGCCAAGCTCTCAAATTAGAACAGTTACAAACTGGTAATCCTCAGCAATTTTGGAGGGAAATACAGAAGTTAGGTCCAAAAAAGAACACATTAATACCTATGGAGGTCTTACTGGAAAGTGGTGGATCTTCTTTTGAATGTGGTCAAATATTTAAAAAGTGGGAAAAAGATTACAGTGAATTATACGCGTATAGTAGTTCCACTTTATTTGATGATCATTTCTTAGAAGAAACTTGTAAAGTAAAATTTGAGATGGAAACTGGGATGAATACTATATACTATCAAAATGAGATATTGAATAGTGATATTACATTGGATGAGGTACTTAAAGTGCTAGACAAAGCAAAAGAAAATAAAGCCGTGGGCATTGAAGACCTTCCTAACGAGGTACTTAAGAACCCTAACTTGTGTAATGTCCTACATTATTTGTGTCACATATGTTTTCAAAATGGTATTATCCCATCCAAGTGGAATAGATCAATTATCAAACCCATCCCAAAATCTATAAAAGATGACCCTAGAGTCCCGTTGAATTATAGAGGGATTAGTCTGATCAGCACAGTCTATAAAATTTACTCAGGTGTCCTTAACAACAGACTTAATACGTTTTTGGAGGTTTATGGAGGGTTGGTAGATGAACAGAATGGTTTTAGGAAAAACAGGGCCTGTATTGATCATATTTATGTGTTATCTTCTGTGGTAAGAGCTCGTCTGGACAAGGGTAAAAGTACTTTTACCTGCTTTGTTGACTTCAAAAAGGCGTTTGATTGTGTTAACCGAGATCTTTTGTTGTTTAAATTACTTTCATTTGGTATCAATGGAAAATTCTACAATGCTATAAAAGCCCTTTACAAAGACCCCATTGCTTGTGTACAAATAAATAATTTAAGAACGGATTGGTTCTCAACGCCTTGTGGGGTGAAGCAGGGAGACTTACTCTCCCCTTCCTTATTTGCTTTTTATATAAATGATTTAGCTCAAGAAATTAAACAGGGTAATATTGGTGTGCCAATTGAGGACATTAATCTAAGTATTCTGCTTTATGCAGATGACATTGTTTTGATAGCTGAAAATGAAATTAATCTACAAAATATGTTGAATATTATGAGTTCATGGTGTAGTAAGTGGCGTCTTACTATTAACAGCGAAAAAACACAAGTTGTTCATTTTAGGGAAAAAAATGAATTACAGAGTATTCATACATTTCAGTTTGGCCCTGTGCCCTTAAAGTATACTCGTTGTTATAAATATCTTGGTTTTGTCTTTGATGAAAATATGAAGTTTACAGAGGGAAGGAAAATACTGGCAGAGTCTGCTGGAAGAGCATTAGGTGCTGTGTTAAGTAAAATGAAAGGATGCACAGATCTTGGGTTTTCCACATTTACACAACTGTATAAATCTTTGGTTGACTCTGTTTTGTTTTATGCTGCAGGAGTTTGGGGCTTTGATGAGGTACTTGACTGTAACACTGTTCAAAATCGTGCTTTAAGGTGTTTTCTTGGTGTGCATAAATATGCAGCAAAGGTAGCTGTCAATGGGGATGCAGGATGGGATCCATGTGTTGTAAAACAAAGGTGTGAAATGGTGCGATTGTGGAACCGTCTTGTCAGTCTGCCAGAGGAAAGGGTAACTAGGAAAATCTTTAATTGGGACAGAGCAAGGCATTACCCCTGGTCTAGAGAAATTTCAATAACATTGTCTGCGTCTGACTTGCATATGATGTTTAGAAATAATTTACACTGTAATATAAATGTGGTCAGACAAAGATTGTTAAGTAAATATGA